>NW_027254409.1:300000-438928 GCF_044704955.1 Pristiophorus japonicus | reverse complement strand
CAGTGACCTATCAAACACTCCCAGGGCAGGTACAGCACGGGTTAGATACAGAGTAAAGCTCCCTCTACACTGTCCCATCAAACACTGCCAGGGTATGTACAGCACATGTTTGATACGGAGTGAAGCTCCGTCTACACTGTCCCACTGGGCAAGTACAGCATAATTTAGATGCAGGGTATACTTCTCTCTAAACAGCCAATCCAAAAATGCACAGGACAGGCACAACACAAGTTAGGTACACATCATCATCATCACTGGCAGTCCGTCAAAATCGAGGAAGACTTGCTCACACTCTAAAATGAGTTCTTACGTGATTAAACAATCCAGTATGGGAATTACAGTCTCTGTCACAGGTGGGACAGCCAGTCGTTGAACGACAGGGTGGGTGGGACTGGTTTGCCGCATGCTCCTCCGCTTGGTTTCTGCATGCTCTCGGCGATGAGACTCGAGGTGCTCAGAGCCCTCCCGGATGCACTTCCTCAATTTGGGCGGACGTTTGTCAGGGACTCCCAGGTATCGGGGGGTTGTTGAATTTTATCAAGGTGGCTTTGAGGGTGTCGTTGAAAGGTTTCCTCTGCCCACTGTAGGCTCGCTTGCCATGTAAGAGTTCCGAGTAGAGCCTTGCTTTGGGAGACTTGTGTCATGCATGTGAACAATGTGTCAATCCAGGGTGTCCCTGGAGATTGAGCATGCAGTGTCCACCGGTAGACTCGTGGCCTTCCATGAGAGGTGAGCACCAGAGAGACTGGAATGCATCATTCCAGAGGGAACAGAATTGTAATTTTAATTCATTCGATTTGATTTGACAATAGTTAACTTTATGTTGAATTGTTAATTTGTGTTTTTTGTTACCAAAAAAAAACAAGGGGGCACTTTAATGAAAGTTTCTGGAGTGTGACCCCCCTCCCCCCTTTAATCAGGGGAACTTGATTATCGTTCTACTTAAAATAGTTGTGAACAATGTGGCCCACCCAATGCAGCTGGTCGAGTATGGTCAGTGCTTCGATGCTGGGGATATGGCCTGATCGAGGAAACACCAGGACTAGTTTGATGAGAATGACCAGGAGATGCAAGAGCTAATTAATCACAAGCACAGGGCAATTCTGAACCTAAAACAACAACCCAACTCGGGAGCAGAAAGCAGCATTACAGACGGCTTAAGACCGCGGTCCAATTAAAGACCTGTGAGCGAAAGCATAGATGGTGGGTGGAGAAATCACAGGAGTTTCAGCAGCTGGCCGACAGCCATGATGTGCGAGGATTTTTCATCGCAGTCAAGGCCACCTATGGCCCAAGCACCCAAGGCACCGCCCCACTGCTGGCCAAGAATGGGGAAACACTCATCAAGGACACTGAGGCAGCCAGGACCCGCTAGAAGGAACACTTCGAAGATGTCCTTAACCGAGACTCTGCCTTTGACTCGCATGTCCTCGACTCCATCCTGCAGCATGCTACCCGCCAACATCTCAGCAAAACCTCAGCCCTGCACGAGATAGAAAAGGCCATCCGCCAGCTCAAGGACAACAAGGCAATGGGAGCGGATGGAATCCCCGCTGAGGCACTAAAGTATGGTGGAGAGGCAATATTGGCATGAATGCATGACCTCATCTCTCTCATCTGGAAGGAGGAGAGCAGTCCTGGAGATCTCAGAGATGCAGTAATCGTGACCATCTTGAACAAAGGGGACAAATCTGACTGTGGCAATTACAGATGAGTCTCCCTGTTACCAGCCATTGGGAAATACATCGCTAGAATCCTCCTCAACCGTCTTCCCCTGTGGCTGAGGACCTCCTCCTGGAGTCACAATGTGGATTTCGTCCTCTACGGAGTACAACGGACATGGAGTAGATACAGATTAAAGCTCCCTCTACACTGTCCCATCCGACATTCCCAGGGCAAGTACAACATGGGTTATGTTATGTATGCAACCCTATGTAACCAGCAATGTACCGCCATCATAGGGCATATCTGTTGGAGTCCCAAGGGATCCCAGCATCCCTTGGGAGCACTGTATATCAGCAGGCCTCCCATGCTGTACGTGCACTCTGGAGTTAAAAAAAAAGACCAATTTCACACTTACTCATGCCTACAGTACTCAATTACGTTACTTTATTCTGGACATAACAATTGGCGACGAGATAATGAACCATCATGCAAAAATGCAGAGAACAGTTGATATCCTGGAGAAATTCTCAGAAGGGGACGATTGTAAGGTCTTCATGCAGCGACTCGACTAATACTTCATGGCCAACGAGCTGGCAGGGAATGTGAATGCTGCCAAACAAAGGGCGATCCTCCTCACGCTCTGCGGGGCAACAACCTGTGGCCTCATGAAGAATTTTCTTGCTCCGGTGAAGCCAACAACGAAATCGTGTGAAGAACTGTGCAAGCTTGTCCAGGAGCACCTAAATCCGAAGGAGAACATTCTGATGGCAAGGTGTCGATTTTACACATGTCTGAAGGCCAGGAAATGGCGAGCTACGTCGGTGAAATAAGGCACCTTGCAGGACATTGCGAATTTGATCGATGCCTGGAGTAAATGATGAGAGATATTTTGCGCTTGGCATTGGCCATGAGGATATCCTTCACAAACTATTGACTGTTGAAACACAGCACCTGATAAAGTCATAACGATAGCCTCGGCATTTATGTCCACCAGCGATAACACCAAACAGATTTCCCAGCGTACAGATGTTTTGGCAAGTACTGTACACAAAGTAACAGCGTTTTCAGGCAGGAATGCTTATGGCAGAATGTACACGCCTGCAGCTGCAGGATCTCAGGTGACTCAGAGTCTGCCATCAAGCATTAATGCGAGGCAGTTAACAGCTTGTTAGCACTTCGGAGGTGATCATCGAGCCCATCAATGCAGCTTCAAACACTATGCGTTCAAAGGCTGTGGAACAATGGGACACCTCCAGCGAATATGCAGATGAGCTGCAAACACTGCAAAGCACCACATTGCAGTGGAAGACCGATCCATGGTGGATCAAACTGAACTAGTGACTCAAATCGAGGAGGCAGAAGTGTACGGGGTGCACACCTTCATCAGGAAATGTCCACCGATCATGTTAAATATTGAACTGGACGGAATTCCAGTAGCTGTGGAATTGGACATGGGTGTGAGTCAAGTCCATCATGGGAAAAGGGCCTTCGACAGACCCAAGCTGAGCCCCATTCACACCAAACTGAAAACTTACACTAAAGAGCTGATCCCAGTAATTGTCAGCACAGTATTAAAAGTATCTTATGATGGAACCGTACACGAACTACCACTAAGCATAGTGTCAGTAGATGGCCCCACATTATTCGGCAGAAGCTGGCTGAGAAAAATACGCTGGAACTGGGATGGCATCCGAGCGCTTTCATCCATCGATGACGCCTCATGTGCCCAGGTTCTGAGCAAGTTTCCGTCATTGTTTGAGCTAGGGATCGGAAGTTTCTTGAGGGTGAAGGTGCAGGTCCACTTGATTCCCGGTACATGACCCATCCATCACAAGGCACGGGCAGTAACATATATGATGCGAGAGAAAGTGGAGATCGAGTTAGACAGGCTGCAACGAGAGGGCATCATCGCACTGGTGGAGTTCAACGAGTGGGCCAGTCAGGTTGTTCTGGTTCTCAAGGGTGATGTCATGCTCAGAATTTGTGGGGACTATAAAGTAATGATTAACCATTTTTCGCTGCAGGACCACTACCCACAACCCAAGGCAGACAAACTATTTGTGACACTGGCAGGAGGAAAGACATTCACCAAGTTGGACCTGACCTCGGCCCACATGATGCAGGAGCTGGCGGAATATTAAAAAGGCCTCACCTGCATCAACACGCAAAGGTCTGTTCATCGACATTAGATGCACGTTTGGAATTCGATCGACCGTGGCTATTTTTCAAAGGGACATGGAGAGTCTGCTAAAGTCGGTGCTGCACATCGTGGTTTTCCAGGATGATATACTGGTCACAGGTCGGGACACCATCGAGCAATTGCAGAACATGGAAGAGGTTCTAAGTCGGCTTGATCATGTGGGTCTCAGGTTGAAACGCTCGAAGTTTGTTTTCCTGGTGCCAAAGGTCGAGTTTTTAGGGAGAAGAATCGTGGCAGATGGCATCAGACCCACTGACACCAAGACGGAGGCCATCAAGAACGTGCCGAAACCACAGAACGTGACGAAGCTGTGGTCCTTCCTGGGGCTCCTCATTATTTTGTTAATCTCCTACCCGGGTTGAGCACCTTGCTAGAACCTCTACACATGTGGCAGCGCAAGGGGGATTATTAGGCATGGGGAAAATCAAAAGAGACTGCTTTTGAGGAAGCCCGAAATCTGTTATGTTCCAACAAACTGCTTGTCCTTTATGATCCATGTAAACGTTTAGTGCTAGCTTGCGATGCATCTTTGTACAGGGTCGGGCGTGTGTTACAATAAGCAAACGAATTGGGAACATTGCAACCGGTCGCCTATGCGAGCAGGAGATCGTCCAAGGCCGAAAGGACCTACAGCATGATTGAAAAAGAAGCTCTGGCATGCGTTTACGGGGTGAAAAAATGCACCAGTATCATTTTGGGCTTTAGTTCGAGTTAGAAACTCACCATAAGCCGCTCATATCGCTATTCACAGAGAGCAAAGGTATTAATACAAATGCTTCTGCTCGCATCCAAAGATGGGCGCTCACGCTGTATGCATATAAATATGTAATTCACCACTGGCCAGGCACAGAGAACTGCGCTGATGCCCTCAGTCGGCTACTTTTCCCACCACTGGGGTGGAAATGGCACAGCCTGCAGACTTGCTCTTGGTGATGGATGCATTTGAAAATGAAAAGTCACCCGTTACGGCCACCAGATGAGGACCTGGACCAGCCAGGATCCTTTACTGTCCCTTGTAAAAACTGTGTCCTCCATGGGAGCTAGTGATGCTCCCCAGCGGAGATGCATGAAGAGATCAAGCTGTTCCAGCAGCTTAAATACGAAATGTCCATACAGACGGACTGTCTTTTGTGGGTTAATCACGTGGTTTTGCCCAAGAAAGGCAGAGAAATGTTCAAACCTGACCTACATTGTGCCAACCCAGGCATAGTAAAGATGAAAGCTGTAGCCAGACCCCATGTGTGGTGGCCCGATATTGACTCAGATTTGGAGTCTTGCGTGTGCCAATGCACCACTTGCTCATAACTAAGCCGTGCACCCAGGGCACCCAAGTTTGTGGTCATGGCCCTCCAAACCGTGGTCTAGGATCTACGTTGACTTTGCTGGCCCATTTCTAGGCAAAATGTTCTTCGTTCTTGTGGATGTTTATTCTAACTGGATTGAGTGTGTCATAATGTCTGTAAGCACGTCCACTGCCATCCTCGAAAATCTACGAGTCACGCAAGGCCTGCCTGATGTCCTTGTCAGTGACAACGGGCCATGCTTCACCAGCGCTGAATTCAAGGAATTCATGACACTCAATGGGATCAAGCACATCTCATCTGCCCCATTCAAGCCCGCATCCAATGGCAAGAGAGAACGTGCAGTCCAAACCATCAAGCAAAGCTTGAAACACATGTCAAAAGGCTCCCTGCAGACCCACCTGTCCCGAGTCCTGCTCAGCCACTGCACCGGACACCATTCTCTCACCGGGGTTCCCCAGCTGAGCTGCTCCAGAAAAGGGTGCTCAAAACAAGGCTTTCTCTCGTTCACCCTGATCTCCATGATCAAGTCGAGGGCAGGCGGCATCAACAAAGCATGTACCGTGATCGCACAGATTTGTCACGCAATATTGGAATCAATGACCCTGTACTTGTATTTAACTATGGACCTGGTCCCAAATAGCTTGCTGGCACTGTCATAGCCAAAGGAGGGAGGAGGGTGTTTCAGGTCAAACTCGCAAATGGAATAACTTGCAGAAAGCATTTGGACCAAACCAAACTGCGATTCACAGACAGCCACTAGCAACCAATTTCGACCATCCGACACACACACAAGTGGCAACCAACATCATGGTTGACCACGAAGCTGAACTCATCATCCCCAGCAGCCCAGCAAGGTCAGCTGCGCAGCAGCCAAGCGAAGAACCAACCAACTCACCTGCACCTGCATTTGAACTGAGACGATCGACTCGGGAGTGAAAAGCCCCAGATCGCCTCAACTTGCAAATAAGTGTACTATTGACTTTGGGAGGGAGTGATGTTATGTATACAACCCTATGTAATCAGAATTCTACCACCACCACAGGGCATATCTGTTGGAGTCCCAAGGGATCCCAGCCTCCCTTGGGAGCACTGTATATAAGCAGACATTACATGTTGTACGTGCACTCTGAAGTTACACTCACGTCTACAGTACTCAATCACGTTACGTTTTCTGGACTTAACAGGTTAAATATTGAATAAAGCTCCCTCTATACTGTTGCATCAAACGTTTCCAGTGCAAGTACAGCACAGGTTAGACACAGACTTCATCTCCCTCTAACTTGTCCCAGCCATTCCAGGGCAGATACAGCATCTGTCAGATGTCGATAAAATCTCCCTCTATACTGTTCCAGTGGATATTCGCGGGGCAGGTGTAGCACAGGTGAGATACAGAGTAAATCTCCCTCTACACTGTCCCATCTAACACTCCCAGGACAGATATAGCATGGGTTAGAGACAGAGTAAAGTTTCCTCTACACTGTCTCATTAACCATTCCCTGGGCAGGTACAACCAAGCTCATGGTCTACAGGGCTGTAGGAATACCCGCACTCCTGTATGGCTCAGAGGCATGGACAATGTGCAGTAGACATTTTTTCTCGCTGGAGATATATCACCAATGATGTCTCCGCAAAATCCTACAAATCACCTGGCAGTACAGGCACACCAACATCAGCGTCCTCGTCCAGGCTAACGTACCCAGCATTGACGCACTGTCCACACTTGATTAGCTCCGCTACGCAGACCACATAGTTCGCATGCCAGACACGAGACTCGCAAAGCAAGTGCTCTATGCGGAGCTTCTTCACGGAAAATGAGCCAAAGGTGGGCAGCGGAAACGTTACAAGGACACCCTCAAAGCCTCCCTGATAAAGTGCGAGATCCCCACTGACATCTGGGAGTCCCTGGCCAAAGACCACCCTAAGTGGAGGAAGTGCATCCGGGAGTCTCATCGCCAAGAGCATGCAGAAAACAAGTGCAGGCAGTGGAAAGAGCGTGCTGCAAAGCAGTCCCAGCCACCCCTTCCTTCAACGACTATCTGTCCCACCTGTGACAGAGTATGTGGCTTTCGTATTAGACTGTTCAGCCACCAAATAATTCACTTCAGGTGTGGAAGCAAGTCTTCCTTGATTCCGAGGGACTGCCTATGATGATGATGATGATGATGATGACAACACAGGTTAGATGCAGAGTAAAGCTCCCTCTACAATGTCTCACCAGACATTCCCAGGCAGATACAGCTTTGGTTATTGAAGGTTAAATCTCCCTCTAGCCTGTCCCAAACACTCCCAGGGTAGCTACAGCATCGGTTAGATACAGAGTTAATCTCCCTCTACACTGTGCCATCAAACACTCGCTCAATAGGCACAGCATGGGTTAGTCAGAGAGTAAAGCTGCCCATAGACTGATCCATCAAACACTCCAATCGCAGTTACGGCATGGGTTACATATAGAGTACAACTCCTGCGACATTGTCCCATCAAACACTCCCAGCGCAGGTACAGCACAAGTTACATCCACTGTAAAGCTCCCCCGACACTGTCCATCAAACACTTCCAGGACAGGTAAAGCACGGGTTCGATACAGAGTAAATCTCCCTCTACACCGTCCCATCAAACATACACAGGGGAGGAACAACACGGGTTAGATACTGAATAAAGTTCACCCTACACTCTCCTATCAATCACTCCGTGGAAAGATGCAGCATAGATTAGATAAGAGAGAAAAGCTTGCTTTCCACTATCGCATCAATAACTGCCAGAGCAGGTACAGCATGGGTTAGACAGAAAGGTTTAGGCTGGGTTTTCCAGAACTTGGGGCCTGGACAACAGAAGGCACAGCCACCAATTATAATCAGGGATGCTCAGGAAGACAGATATTTCATGGGCGGGGTGGGGGGGGGGGCGGGGCTGGTGGCGGTGTGGTGCTGGTTGGGGCTGTAGGAGTTTCCAGAGCTCGGGAGGTGCGAGGCCATGGAGAGTTTTGGAAATAAGTATTACAATTTTGAAATCAAGCCGTTGCTGAACCAGAATCCAATGTAGTTCAGCGAGCACAGGGCTGATGGATGAGCTGGACTTGGTGAGAGTAAGGACACGGGCAACCGATTTTTGGATCAACTCAAGTTTATGCAGATGAGAATGTGGCAGGAGTGCGTTGGTATCGTCAAGTCCAGAAGTAACAAAGGCAGGGATGAGGGGTCAGCAGCGGATGAGCTGAGGCAAGGGCGATGTTACAGAGGTGGAAATATGTATTCTTAATTATGCTGTGGATATCTGGTCAAAATCATACTTCAGGGTTAAGTATGGCACCAAGGTTGCAAACAGTCCGGTTCAGGCACAGACACAAGTTGGGGAGAAGGATTGAGTCGGTGGCCAGGGAACTGAGTTTGTGGCAATGAAAATTACAAATTCAGAATATTTCACAGGCTATCACGTGCAAATGTGTGGATGCATTTTAAAATTCAATCGGTTCCAAAACCAGGTTACAGAAAGTAACGGATTTCAAATCTTATGCAAGGCAGTTCAATAAAGGGGCGGTTCAAAGGATTTCAGCTGAGTTTAAAGTAAGACACTGCAGTTAAGTCTACTACAACTACAACTCGTGTACTCAAACGGAACAAGTTTGGGGTTTGATATAATAGAAGGTGAACTCGGTGAGAAGTGATGTAAGTGAGATTAAGGAATAGCCCTAAAATGGAACAGTCGGGAACAGAACATCAATTAGTCTCCTCTGATCATGGAGGAATCAAATATTCGACACACTGTGTTAGAAACGAAGATAATTTGTTCAACATTTATACAAGATATTAATCTCCAGCCCATATATAGGGGTTATTAAGATAATCAGAAACAAACATGAGCTGCCACAATGAATATGGTTCAGTGCCAAAGCAATCCCAGTAAATCCTGTTCTATTTACAAATGCAGCTTTTCTCCTCAGACCATTTAAAACTGAGATGAGGAGGAATTTCTTCTCTCAGAGGGTTGTGATCTGTGGAATTCTCTGCCCCAGAGAGCTGTGGAGGCTTGGTCATTGAATATATTTGAAGGTGAGGTAGACAGGTTGAACAGAGGTGCTCACACTTAGGAAAGCTTTGGATTGAGTCAAGGAACAGAGTGGTTCTGCTCACACAATCAGAGAATGGTTACAGCACGGAAGGCCATTCGGCCCGTCAAGCCCTTGCCGGCTCCCAGCTGCTCCCATTGCCCGCCCTTTCCCCCGGTCCTGCAAATGTTTTCTTTCAGATACTTATCCAATTCCCTTTTGAAAGCTGTGATTGAGTCTGCCTCCACTAACCTTTCAGGCCGTGCATTCCAGATCCGAACGACTCACTGCATAAAATAGATTTTTCTTACACTGTCTTTGGTTCTTCTGCTCATCCACCTTAAATCCGTCTCCTCTGGTTCTCGACCATTCCACCAATGTGAACACTATCTCTCAATCTACTCTGTCTGGACCCCTCATGATTTTGAACACCTGTATCAATTCTCCTCTCAACCTTCTCTGCTCCAAGGAGAGCAACCCCAGCTTCTCCAGTCAATCCACGGAACTGAAGTCCCTCATCTCGTGAATCATTCTTGTCAATCTTTTCTGCAGCCTCTCTAAGGCCTTCACATCCTAATGTGCGATGCCCAGAATTGGACACAATGCTCCAGTTGAGGCCGAACCAGTGTTTTACAAAGGTTCATCATAACCTCCTTGCTTTTGTACTCTGTGATGCCCAGGATCCTGCAAGCTTTTTTAACTGCTTTCCCATCCTGTCCTGCCACCTTCAGCGATTTGTGCACATATACCCGCAGGTCTCACTGTTCATGCAGCCTTTTTAGGATTGTACCCTTTAGTTTATATTGTCTCTCCTCGTTCATTTAATCATGCTTTTCTAATTGTATTTTTCAACTCAGATTCACAGCCTCATTTTATTTCTTCCTCTGAGCCTCTCAACTTAAAGTGGCAGTGTAATGTTGGCGAGTGGTGATTGATTGCCTTGGGAACCAACAGGAAGAGAGGTCAGAGGCCGGAGGGCCCAGGGAGCAGCGTGTTCTGCAACAAATCGCGGAGCTTGAGTGGTGGATCCTGAGACGGCCTGTCAGGTGAGTCTGTGTGAACCCTGTGAAACTATTCATCTTTTAAAAGTTAAATCGAGATTTCATTTGTCAACAAAAACAGTTTAACATTTGTCAGTATTTTGTTTTCCTGGTGTTCCTATTATGAGTTTCAGTCACTTCAGTGCCAAGTGGACCAGGTGTTTAAAGGTCATGCATTTCCCTCTTTCCATGTCGCTGTTAGTTAAAGGGACAGAGATTGATTTTCTCTCATTATGCATGCGCAGTAGTAAACGTAACATCCTTACTGTGGAAGTGAGTTACATTCTGTGCTGGGCGAGATGGCTGGTGGCATCAGCCTTTAAAATACACATTCTCTTGTTCAAATCTCTCCAGGGTCTCACCCTTCCCTATCTCTGTAACCTCCTCCAGCCCACCAACACTCTTAATAGTTTGTTTTCTTTGGAACAGAGGAGGCTGAGGGCAGATGTCAATGAGGTGCATAAAATTATGAGGGGCCTAGATAGAGTGGAGAGGAAGGACCTATTTCCATTCGCAGAGGGATCAACCACCAGCAGATACTTTTAACCAGTATTTAGCAAGCCCAACAAGAGAGGGGGAAGTTCTGGACTTAGTATTAGGGACTGAAGCTGAGCAGGTGGAAGGGGTATCAGTGGGAGAGCATTTTGGTGCTCGTGATCGTAATTCAGTTAAATTTAGTGTAGTTATGGAAAAGGACAAACATTGACCAGGAATAAAAGTTCGCAATTGGGGAAAAGCCAATTTTACTAAACTGAGATGTGGTTTAGCCAAAGTGGACTGGAAACAGCTACTTGAAATGGTGAGAGATTGGGAAATGTTGGTGTTCAGAGGGACCGTTGTGTCCTTGTACACGAATCACTGAAAGTTAACATGCAGGCACAGCAAGCAATTAAGAAAACAAATGGTATGTTGGACTTTATTACAAGAGGAGTTGAGGATAATAGTAAACATAAGAAAAGGAACATAAGAAATAGGAACTGGAGTAGGCCATACCCCTCGAGCCTGCTCCGCCATTCAATAAGATCATGACTAATCTGATCATAGACTCAGCTCCACTTGACCGCCCGCTCTCCATAACCCCTTATCCCCTTATCATTTAAGAAACTATTTCTGTCTTAAATGTATTAAATATCCCAGCTTCCACAGCTCTCTGAGGCAGCGAGTTCGACAGATTTACAACCCTCTGAGAGAAGAAATTCCTCCTCATCTGTTTTAAATGGGCGGCCTCTTCTTCTGAGATCATGCCCTCTAGTTCGAGTCTCCCCCCATCAGTGGAAACATCAGCTTTGCATCCACCTTGTCAAGCCCCCTTATAATCTTATATGTTTCGATAAGATCACCTCTCATTCTTCTTAATTCCAATGAGTCGAGGCCCAAACTACTCAACCTGTCCTCTTAAGTCAACCTGCTGATCCCTTATAACAACCGAGTGAACCTTCGCTGAACTGCCTCCAAAGCAATTATATCCTTTCGTAAATATGGAAAACAAAACTGCATGCAATATTCCAGGTGTGGCCTCACCAAAACCTTATATAGCTGGAGCAAGTCTTCCCCACTTTTAGACTCCATCCCCTTTGCAAAAAACGTCAAGATACCATTGGCCTTCCTGATCACTTGCTGTACCTGCATACTATCCTTTTGTGCTTCGTGCACAAGTAACCCCAGGGCCTGCTCTACTGCGGCACTTTGCAATCTTTCTCCATTTAAATAATAACTTGCTCCTAGACATCTTACTGCAATTATGTAGGACCCTGGTGAGACTACACCTGGAGTATTGTGTACAGTTTTGATTGCTTACCTCAGGTAGGACGTACTTACTATTGAGGATGGCAACGAAGGTTCACCAAACTGATTCCTGGGATGGGGGATTGTCCTGTGAGGAGAGATTGAGTAGACTAAGCCTATATTCTGGTCAGGATAGTAGAATGAGCGGTGATCTCATTTTAAAACATACACAATTCTTACAGGGCTTGACAGTGCAGATCAGAGATGTCAAACATGCGGCCCGCGGGACAGACATGGTCCCGCAAGCCTCTTCCTCCGGCCGCAACGTGTTTTAATTTATATGACCCCTCCCCCCCAGCCCCGATCTTTTGCTTGCTGACTTGAATACAACCTGAATTTGTCGGCCAGCATGGAACAGGAGGAGGGCGGCGGAGGCATGGGGAAGGTCAGTCGGTGTCCACGGGGAGCAATTATGTGACAACGAGGGCACTCACATGGATTGTCAATGGGAGATAAGCTTTGAGTGAGGCAGTGAGTGGATAAATACCAAGAGAGAGTGGGAGGAGTGTCGCTGGAACTCCCGGTGATTTAACAGGTGATGGGGGTTAGTGCAGGGTAGAAATTGAGGGGATTGTGTTTCTACATTTCTACCCCATCCTCGGCCCCAGCGAGGCGCTGATTTTGAAATTCTCAGCCTCCTGTTCAAACTCCAAGATGGCCCTGCCCCTCCCTATCTCTCTAACCTTCTCCAGCCCCTACACCCCTCCCTCTCTCTGTAACCTCCTCCAGCCCCTACACCCCTCCCTATCTCTGTAACCTCCTCCAGTCCCTACACGCCTCCCTATCTCTGTAAACTTCCCCAGCCACTACACCCCTCCCTATCTCTGTAACCTTCTCCAGCCACTACACCCCTCCTTATCTCTGTAACCTCCTCCAGTCCCTACACCCCTCCCTATCTCTGTAACCTTCTCCAGCCCCTACACCCCTCCCGCTCTCTGTAACCTCCTCCAGCCCCTACACCCCTCCCTATCTCTGTAACCTCCTCCAGCCCCTACAACCCTCCCTCTCTCTGTAACCTTCTACAGCCACTACACCCTTCCCTAACTCTGTAACCTCCTCCAGTCCCTACACCCCTCCCAATCTCTGTAACCTCCTTCAGCCCCTACACCTCTCCCTATCTCTGTAACCTCCTCCAGTCCCTACACCCCTCCCTATCTCTGTAACATCCTCCAGTCCCTACAACCATCCCTATCTCTGTAACCTCCTCCAGCCCGTACACCTCTCCCTATCTCCGTAACCTCCTCCAGCCCTACACCCCTCCCTATCTCTCGAACCTCTCGAGCCCCTATAGCTCTCCCTATCTCTCTAACATTGTTCGGGTTAACTTCAAACCACCACTAGGATTCTGTTAGCCTTAAAGTAAATGCAGGTTTTATTAATACAAGCCGGCAGGGGAGCTATCCTTGATGGACTGCTCGAAGATAGAGCCAGAGACATATTACTTTATACAGTTTCAGATTATAGCATTAAGTAATTACGCAAGTTACAACTAATACATGCTGATTGATTAATACATGATTGATTGGAAGAGCGCTTCCTCCAATCTGCCTTCTATATGCCTTAATTGGCAATTCCAAATACCTGTTGTTATGATTCTTTCATTTAAATCTTATTTTGTTATACAATTCAAATTCTATGTTATCTGCATCCGTGCCCAGCTCCCAAGGCCTTTGGTCTATGGATTGGAACATCTGCTCCTCTGTGGAAGGCATCCCACACATGCTTCCCACAGTCTGAAAAACAGGCTGTGGGTTCCATTTTAAAAACCTGTTAACTCCATTTTAAAACATCGCAATTATTATTATTAATTGTAATTACCATTTGTAATCTGCCCTTTCAGTCCTCCTGTTGGTCCCTGATTATTTCTAAATAATCAGCTGACCACACATATGTTCTGAACCATCTGCTGGGAATGGTGATATCAAGTCCATATCCCTGGGATCGTTCGTAGTTCCATCTTTTGCGGAGTCTTTAGATACTACCCCTGACCATTTCCCTGGGATATTGGTACGCCACTTATATTTCTTTTTGTACATACAGTGCATAAGCTCGGGGGTCTTGGTTGTTTCCCTAACGAGTTACAAAGTCACTCGCCTCCCTATCATGGCTACATTACATAATTTACAAGGCTGTTTGCTGATCGGCTAGATCCACGTGGTTGTATAACTCTCTGTTCTTGCACATCAGATATAGTTGGATCACGATACATATCCCTTCCACTACCATTATTACCACAATTGAATGCCACATCAATTTGAGGACTGCGTAGGCTTTAGGTGATCAGCCCTTAAAAATACCCCACCAAGAACAACAATTTTCCTTTCCCTGCCTTATCCTGTCCTGATTCCTATGTCTCCCGCCTCCGTTTCGTTGATCAGGCGATAGGATTGGGACACTCACGACTCAGATCAGGTATTCATGCCGCCTTTTTGTTTGATTAACCCGCTTTGGATCGAGCAAATGCTTTCTGCGTTCTTGGTTACGGGTCTTGGCCAATCTCTTCATTCTGCGTCTCTTGTATCTGCCTGTACAGTCTCCCAGTAGCATCAACACCACTATCAGCTGCACTAGGACTAACACATGGGATATATTTCTAATCCCGATCTTATAACTTTGCTCGGGTAAGCCTCGCCTGTCTTTGCACTTGTTACATAACATCACCAACCAACTCAAGGCTATTTCTATCTGTACTGCCACTAGGGTATGGGAAAGGATCCTTATCCAGGGGTGTATAATCTCAAGTACCAAGGCGGGTTTTTCAGCTTATCCTTTATTTCACTGTCCAGTTCTTCAGCTTTCTCCTACAGCTCTTAATATCTTTTAATGTTATTTCTTGAGCTAGTTAAATCTTCAAGTAACAGGGGAATTGATTGTGCTTGCTCTTACATGTAAACATCAATATCTTGCTTAATCTCACCGTTTATATTTCATGTCACTGTCTTCCTGGCATGTCATGCCTGCTCTTCCCGCTGCCACCGACAATCTTGGAGTAACGTAAGTTCCCAGGCTAGTTACCACACAATATTCTCCTTGCCCTTGATAGGTGTAATGTAGGTTCGGGCAGGGTTTATTCCAATGACGCATCCTTCCGTAGTATTGTCAAACCCGCATCTATCCTGCTCCCATCTCCCACTGTGCGAGGACCTATAGTTAGGCTTCCTCCTCTCTGGCACACGGATAACGATATTCCCCTTATATTTCCATTTTTTTTAATCTCATACTGGTCCATCGCGGATGTACTCTTCCCCTCGTATCATGCTTGTTTCCCCTCACATACTCCTGCAACCGCATACACATTTGTCATTCCTTTCAAAAAGAGCCACATTACAGCAAAAGTCTAAAGGGACAAAGTGTGTTAAAAAGACAAGCCTGAAGGCTCTGTGCCTCAATGCGAGGAGTATTCGTAATAAGGTGAATTAATTAACTGCACAAGCAGCAATTAATGAATATGATATAATTGGCACCACGGAGACATGGCTGTCCTGAGGCTGTGTCCTCTGGTTCTGGACTTCCCCAACATCGGAAACAAGCTACCCGCATCTAACCTGTCCCGTCCCGCCAGAATCTTTATGTTTCTATGAAATCCCCTCTCATCCTTCTAAACCCCAATGTATAAAAAAACAGTTAATCCAGTCTCTCCTCATATGACAGTCCAGCCATCCCGGGAATCAATCTGGTTAACCTTCGCTGCACTCCCTCAATAGCAAGAACGTCCTTTATCAGATTAGGAGACCAAAACTAAACACAATATTCCAGGTGAGGCCTCACCAATGCCCTGTACGACTGCAGTAAGAATCTGTTGAATCTGCATTTTACTGTAATTCTATCGCATTCTGAACCGGTAAAGAAATGGAATCGTGAAATGTATCTGTGTCTCTCAGTCTCTGTCTCACTCTCTACCTCTGTCTCTTTAGAGATCTGTGCATTTGTTTGCGTGTATGAGACTTTGTCTCCCTCACTCTGCCTCGCTCTGACTCACTCTGTCTCTCCCTGTTTCTCTGTTTGTCTCGGTCTCTCAATCTGCCCGTGTCTTTCTCACAGTGTCCAGTTCTGTTGCAATGGGATTCTCTCAGTCTCTCTGTCTGACTGTCTCTCTCTTTCCCATTATTACTGTCTGTCTATGTCTCTGCCTGCCTGTCTCTCTTTGCCTGTCTCTGTTCGACCCTGTCTCTAACTTGTTGAGTATTTCCATCATTTTCTGTTTTTATCTCTGTCTCTCTCTCTCTCTATCTTCTCTCTCACTACTATCTCTATCTCTTTCTTTGTCGCTTTCTTTTTCCATGTCTTTGTCTTTGTTTCTGGTTTTCCATTACTACATGCCTCCCTCTCTTTATGGAGCACACACACAAACATCTCTGTGTATGTGTGTGTTTGAGTCTTTGTCTCACTCAGTCTGCCGATTCCTCTCAGTCTCACACTTGCTCTCTCTCTCTATTTCTCTAGCTCGCTGTCTGTCTCTCCCTGTTTCTCTTTTTGTGTCTGTCTCTCAATGTGTCTGTCTCTTTCTCATGGTGTCCAGTTCTTTTCACAGCGCGATTCCTGCTGTCTCAAAATCTACACCCGTCAGTCCCTCGTTAGTATAGTCGTGAGTATCCCCACCTGTCATGCGGGAGGAAGCATTTTCGAAATGTAGAATTGTACTTCTGTTAGTCGGTATAGATTCATATTAAAAGTTCCAGAGCTACATAGAAGAGTAAAAATACAGCAAGAGGAGATTGGCACTTCCAGATTTTTAGGAAACGGAGACTTTTTCAGGACTCTGCGGCGTTCTGTTGCAGAGAGATGATTGATTGAGTTTTGTCTGAGTAACATTTAAAGAGGCAGCAATCCACTAGTCGTGCCTGGGTGATTAAGGCGATGGAGCAAGAAACCCATTGGGGTTTCACCGCGCAGGTTCGATCCTGCTGACTACTGATTCCAGCATTTTTCATTCCATTTCACAATTTAACCAGATCCCTGCAAAACGGATCCTGAGTTCGGTGGAATAACGTCCTTCAACACTGACATTTTTTTCTCATGTTCATTAATTTGCAATATTCACGATACATACGGATAGAAAAACGGAAAAATCAGCCAAATTCGCGACAGTGATTCAGCCTGTCGATCCTTCTTTATGTCTAAGGCACTCTGTGTATGTCCATTGGTGCGTGTATATTTTTGGTTATGTGTGTGTGTGTGTGTCTCTGTGTCTGTCTATCTGTATGTATGTCACTGTGTATGTGCAACTGTCTGTGGATATCATCACCATGAATTTGGTATGAACTGGAACTTTTTAAAAAGACTTGGGGAAAATAATACAGTTGTGACATTTGATATCGGCTTTGGTTCAGCGGCAGTATTTTCGACTTCAAGTCCCACTCCTGAGACTTGAGCATATAATCTTGGCTGACACTCAAGTGCAGTCCTTGCAGAATTTTACATTGTTGAAGCTGTTGACTTTGGGATGAAAGTTTAAAATGAAGCTCCGTCTGCTCTCTCCGGTGAATGTGAAAGTTCCCACAGCATTATTCGAAAAAGAGTAGTGAGTTGCCCGGTGTCATTTTTATATAAATATTCTGAAATGCTCACTGAAAACCTGAGTGTATGCGTGTGTCTGTGAGGGTGGCGCTCAAGCCCAGATTCTCACAGAGACAGAATGTGAAGGTTCACAAGTCCAGAATGGCCGAATGTGTAAGTCGTTGCATTTAGGATCTAATGGGTTTATTTCCGCGTGGTTTCGAACCCCACTCCTGGTAACTCTTGAATTTTGCACCGATTTTCTCCCATTCTGCTCAGTGTTACCCGAATGCCTTCTGTTGAATCAGTAACACTGTCACACTCTCAACTGACAAAGAAATGGGATTGTGGAATGTATCTGTGCCTCTCACTCTCTGTCTTTAGAGAGGCCTGTATATCTTTATGTGTTTGAGTCTCTGTCACTCTCTGACTCACTCTGTCTGAGGACCTACGAGCTGAATTCAGGGAGCTCGGATTTAAATTAAAAAGTAGGACCTCAAAGGTTGCAAACTCAGGATTGCAACCAGTGCCACCTGCTAGTGCGAGCAGGAATCGCAGGATAGCTCAAGTGAATACGTGGCTTGAAATGTGGTGCAGATGGGAGGGATTCAATTCCTGGGACTTTGGAACCGGTTCTGGGGGAGGTGGGACCAGATCTAAACCGGAAGGTCTGCACCTGGGCAGGACCAGAAACAATGTCCAAGGGGGAGTGTTTGATAGCGTTGTTGGGGAGTGTTTAAAGCAGGGCGACAGGAGACAGGGAAGTAGAATGGGCGCAGAACGAAAGATTAAAAGTAAAGGTGGAGGGCAGAGAAACCCACGGCAAAAATCAAATAGGGCCACTTTACAGCAAAATTCTAAAGGGTCAAAATGTATTAAAATAACAAGCCTGAAGGCTCTGTGCCTCATTGCGAGAAGTATTCGTAATAAGGCGGATGAATTAACTGCACAAGCAGCAATTACTGAATATGATAAAATTGGCATGACGGAGACATAGCTCCAGGGTGACCAAGGCTGGGAATTCAACATTCAGGAAGCATAGACAGAAATGGAAAGGTGTTGGCGAAGTGTTGCTGGTTAAAGCGGAAATTAAGGCAATAGTAAGGAACGACATTAGCTTGGATGATGTGGAACATGTGTGGGTGGTGCTGCGGAATACCAAAGGGAAGAAAACGCTCGAGGAGTTGTGTACAGATCAGCAAACAGTAGTAGTGAGGTTGGGTACAGCATCAAACAAGAAATAAGGGATGCGTGCCATAAAGATACAGCAGTTATCAAGGGCGACCTTGCTCTACATGTAGATTGGGCTAACCAAACAGGAAGCAATACGGTGGAGGAGGATTTCCTCGAGCGTATTAGGGATGGTTTTCTCGACCAAGATGTCGAGGGACCATCGAGAGGGCTGGCCATCCTCGACTGGGTGGTGTGTAATGAGAAAGGACAAATTAGCAATCTTGTTGTGCGAGGCCCCTTGGGAAGAGTGACCATAATAAGGTAGAATTCTTTATTAAGGTGGCAAGTGACACAGTTAATTCAAAGACTTGGGTCCTGAACTTAAGGAAAAGTAACTTCGATGGTATGAGACGTGAATTGGCTAGAATAGACTGGCGAATGATACTTAAAGGGTTGACGGTGGATAGGCCATGGCAAACATTTAAATATCACGTAGACGAACTGCAACAATTGTATTTCCCTGTCTGGAGTAAAAATAAAACGGGGAAGTTCGCTCAACCGGAGCTAACAAGGGAAATTAAGGATAGTGTTAAATGCAAGGAAGAGGCATATCAGTTGGCAAGAAAAAGCTGCAACCTGAGGACTGGGAGACATTTAGAATTCAGCAGAGGAGGACAAAGGGTTTAATTAGGAGGGGGAAAATAGATAATGAGAGGAAGTTTGTTGGAAACATAATAAAGTTCTATAGATATGTGAAGACAAAAAGATTAGAGAAGGCAAACGTCGGTCCCTTGCAGTCAGATTCAGGTGAATTTATAATGGGGAACAAAGAAATGGTAGACCAGTTGAACAATTACCTTGGTTCTGTCTTCACGAAGGAAGACACGTATAACCTTCCAGAAATACGAGGGTACCGAGGACCTAGCGAGAAGGAGGAACTGAAGGAAATCCTTATCAGTCAGGTAATTGTGTTAGTGAAATTGATGGGATTGAAGACCGCTAAATCCCCGGGGCCTGATCGTCTTCATTGGAAAGTACTTAAGGAAGTGTCCCTAGAAATAGCGGATTCATTGGTGATCATTTTCCAACAGTCCATGGACTCTAGATCAGTTCGTATGGACTGGAGATTAGTTAATGTAACACCACATTTTAAAAAAGGAGGGAGATATAAAATGGATAATTATAGACCGGTTAGCTTGATATCAGTAGTGGGGAAAATGTAGGAATCAATTATTAAAGATGAAATAGCAGTGCATTTGGAAAGCAGTGACAGGATCGGTCCAAGCTGCATGAACTTCTGAAAGGGAAATCAAGCTTGACAAATCTTCTGGAATTTACTGAGGAAGTAACTAGTATAGTGGACAAGGGGAACCAGTGGATGTGGTGTATTTGGCCTTTCAAAAGGCTTTCAACAAGGTCCCACACACGTATTGGTGTGCAAAGCTAAAGCACATGGTATTGGGGGTAATGTACTGACATGGATAGATAACTGTTTGGCAGTCAGGAAGCAGAGAGTCGGGATAAACGGGTCCTTTTCAGAAAAGCAGGCAGTGACTAGTGGGGTGCCACAGGGCTCAGTGCTGGGACCCCAGCTATTTACAATATACATTAATGATTTAGAAGAAGGAATTGAGTGTAATATCTTCAAGTTTGCAGATAATACAAACCGGGTGGCGGCGTGAGCTGTGAGGAGGATGCTAAGAGGCTGCAGGGTGGCTTGGAGAGGTTAGGTGAGTGGGCAAATTCATGGCAGATGCAGATTAATGTGGATAAATGTGAGGTTATCCACTTTGGTGGCAAAAACAGGAAGGCAGAATATTATCTGTATGGCGGCAGATTAGGAAAAGGGGAGGTGCAATGGGAGCTGCGTGTCGCTCGGTCTCTGCATCTCTCTCTCTTCAGAGAGCTGTATCTGTGTTTGAATGTTTGATGCTTTGTCTCTCTCAGTCTGACTCACTCTGTCTGTCCCTGTTTCTCTGTTTGTCTCTGTCTCTCAATCTGTCTCTTTCTCACGGTGCCCACGTCTGTTCCAATGCGATTCTCTCAGACTCTTTGTCTGACTGGCTCTCTCTTTGCCATCATTCCGGTCTGTCCATGTCTTTGCCTGACTCTGTTAGTCCCTGTCTCTAACCTGCTGAGTATTTCCATCATTTTCTCTTTTAGTCTCTATCTCTCATTCTCGATAAGTCCCTCTCCTTGTCACTATCTTTATCATTGTCTTTCTCTCACTCTTTCCCCCTCTCTCTTAATAGATCACACACACACATCTCTGTATATGTATGTATTTGAGTCTTTTTCTCACTTAGTCTGCCTCTCCTTCTCAGTCTCACACTATCTGTCTCTCGTTGTCTCTATCTCGCTGTCTGCCTCTCCCTGTTTGTCGGTTTGTCTCTGTCTCTAAATGTGTCTGTCGACTTCTCATGTTATCCAGTTCTGTTCACAGCTCGATTCCTGCTCTGACAGTGAAGGTACCGGTCAGTTCCTCGTTAGTACAGTGGTGAGTATCTCCGCCTGGTACGTGGGAGACCGGGGTCCAATTGCCCGACGGGGAGGCAGTTGTTTCAAAATGTTGAATTTTACTTCTGTTTCTTGGTAGAGATTCATATTAAAAATTCCAGAGCAATATAGAACTGTAAAAATACAGGTGGAAGAGATTGCCTGTTCCAGATCTTTAGCAAACGGAGTCTTTTTCAGGATTCGTTGGCCGTCTGCTGCACCGAGATGGATGACTGAGTTTTTTCTTAGTAACGTTTAACAAAGCAGCGACACAGTGGTAGTGGCCGAGTGGTTAAGGCGATGGACTAGAAATACGTTGTGTTATACCGCGCAGGTTCGAATCCTGCCGACTCCGATTCTCAGCATTTTTCATTCCATTTCACAATTTAACCAGTTCTCTGCCAAACTGATCCTGAGATTGATGGAATAACGTCCCACACCTTTCAACACTGAAATTTTTTTCTCGTTTTTATTAATCTGCAATATTCATGATACATCCGTTTAAAGAAATCGCAAAAATCAGTCAAATTTGCTACAGAGATTCAGCCTGTCTATCCCTCGAGATGTCGAAGGCATCTGTGCATGCCCGTTGGTGCGTGTAATTTTTTGGTTATGTGTGTGTGTGTCTCTGTGTCAGTCTATCTCTATATATATCTCTGTGTATGTGCAACTGTCTGTGGAAATCATAACCATGAATTTGGTATATCCTGGATCTTATAAAAAAGACTTGGGGAAAATAATACGGTTGTGAACTTTTGTATCGGCTTTGGTTCAGTGGCAGTATCCTCAACTGAATCAGGTGTGTGTGTGTTCAAGTCGCACTCCTGAGACTTGAGCATATCATCTTGGCTAACACTCAAGTGCAGCACTTCAGGAATTTTGCAATGTTAAAGCTGTTGACTTTCGGATGAAATGTTAAATTGAAGCTCCGTCTGTACCCTCGGGTGGATATGAAAGGTCCCAGAGCATTACTCGAAACAGAATAGGAGAATTGCCCCCGTGTCAACATTACTAAAAATGTTCGTAAATGCTCACCAAAAGCCGATGTGCATGCGTTTGTATGTGGGATTGGGGTTGAAGCCCAGTTTGTCACAGAGACACAATCCAAGCTCTCACAGGACCAGGATAGCCGAGTGGTTAAGGCGTTGGCCGTAAAATTCAATATGTTTTTCCGGCGTGGGTTTGTACCCCACTCCTGGTATCTCGTTACTTTAACATGTATTTCCTCCCATTCTGATCAGTAGTGCCCGATTTTCATCGGTTGAATCAACAATTTTCTGCAACTGTGTGAGACTCTGAACCGATAAAGAAATGAAATTGTGAAATGTATCTGTCTCGCTCGGTCTCTGCCTCTCTCTATCTTCAGAGAGCTGTATCTGTGTTTTTATATTTGAGTCTTTGTCTCTCTCAGTCTGACTCACTCTGTCTGTCCCTGTTTCTCCGTTTGTCTCTGTCTCTCAATCTGTCTCTTTCTCACGGTGCCCACGTCTGTTCCAATGGGATTCTCTCAGACTCTTTGTCTGACTGTCTCTCTCTTTCCCATCATTTCGGTCTGTCCATGTCTTTGCCTGTCTCTGTTAGTCCGTGCCTCTAACCTGAGAAGTATTTCCATCATTTTCTGTTTTAGTCTCTATCTCTATATCTCTATCTGTCTCTCACCTTGTCACTGTCTTTATCATTGTCTTTATCTCACTCTTTCCCTCTCTCTCTTAATAGATCACACACATTCATCTCGATATATGTATGTGTTTGATTCTTTTGCTCACTCAGTCTGCCTCTCCTTCTCAGTCTCACACTTTCTGTTTCTCATTGTCTCTATCTCGCTGTCTGTCTCTCCCTGGTTGTCGGTTTGTCTCTGTCTCTCAATGTGTCTGTCGACTTCTCATGGTGTCCAGCTCTGTTCACAGCTCGATTCCTGCTCTGATAGAACTCATGCTCGTTAGTATCGTGGTAAGTATCCCCGCCTGTTCTGCCGGAGACCGTGGTTCTACTTCCCTACGCGGTGGCAGCTTTTACAAAATGTAGAATTGTACTTCTGTTTCTTGGTGTTGATTCATATTAAAAAGTTCCAGAGTGATACAGACCCAGTACAAATACAGGAAGAGAAGATTGCCTCTTCCAGATATTTAGCAAACGGAGACTTTTTCCGGATTCTGCGGCCGTCTGCTGGACAGAGATGGATGACTGAGTTTTATCTGAGTAACATTTAATGATGCAGCGAGCCAGTAGTCGTGGCCGAGTGGGTAAGACAATAGACAAAAAATCCATCAGGGGTTCTCTGCGCAGGTTTGAACTCTGCCGACTATGTTTCTCAGCATATTTCATTCTGTTTCACAATTTAACCACGTTACTGCAAAACTGATTCTGAGATAGATGAAGCAACATCTTTCGACGCAGCCGCTGTTTTCTTTCTTTCATTAATCTGCAGTATTCACGATACATACGGATTGAAACACGCAAACACCAGCCACAGAAGCGACAGTCACACTGCCTGTCTATCCATCTATTTGTCAAAGGCAACCTGTGTATATCTTGATCTGGGTGTCATTGCACATCAGTCATTGAAAGTTGCATGCAGGTGCAGCAGGCGGTGAAGAAGGCAAATGGCATGTTTGCCTTAATGGCTAGGGGATTTGAGTATAGGAGCAGGGAGGTCTTACTGCAGTTGTACAGGGCCTTGTTGAGGCCACACCTGGAATATTGTGTTCAGTTTTGTTCCGCGAATCTGAGGAAGGACATCCTTGCTATTGAGGGAGTACAGCGAAGGTTCACCAGCATGATTCCCGGGATGGCAGGATTGACATATGAGAAGAGACTAGATCAACTGGGCTGGTATCCACTGGAGTTTAGAAGAATGAGAGGTGAACTCACAGAAACATATAAAATTCTGACGAGATTGGACAGCTTAGAGGGTGAAAGAATGTTCTCGTTGCTAGGGAGGATGAGAACAAGGATTACAGTCTAAGAGTAAGGGGTAAGCCATCTAGGACCTAGATAAGGTGAAACTTCTTCACTCAGAGAGTGGTTAACCTGTGAAATTTTCTACCGCAGAAAGTCGTTGAGGCCAGTTCGTTGGAAAAATTCAAAAGGCAGTTAGATATGGCCCTTACGGCTAAAGCGATCAAGGGGTCTGGAAAGAAAGCAGGAAAGGTGTACTGACGTTGAATGATGAGCCATGATCGAAGGGCCGAATGGCATATTCCTGCACTTAATTTCTCTGTCACTTTCTTTCTATGTTGATGCGTGTAAAGTTTTGGTTATTGTGTGTGCGTGTGTCTGTGTATGTCTATCTGTATATATGTCTCTGTGTATGTGCAACTGTCTGTGGAAATCATCACCATGAATTTGGTATGTCCTGGAACTTTTAAAAAAACTTGGGGAAAATAATATGGTTGTAAACTTTGGTATCGGTTTTGGTACAGTGGCTCCCTTCTCGACTGCATCAGGAGGTTGTGTGTGTAAGTCCCACTCCTGAGACTTGAACACATCATCTTGGATGACACTCAAATGCAGTATTTGGGGAATGTTGCATTGTTGAAGCTGTTGACCATCGGCTGAAATTTTAAATTGAAGCTCCATCTGCACCCTCGTGTGGATGTGAAAATTCCCAGAGCCTTAGTCGAAAAAGAATCGGAGAGCTGGGCTCGTGTCAATATTACGAAAAATGTTCGTAAATGCTCCCTGAAATCCAATGTCTCTGTGTGTCGCTGTGGGGGTGGAGCTGAAGCCCAGATTCTCACAGAAGCAGTGTCCAACCACTGACCGGATCAGGACCAGGATGACCGAGTGGTAAAGGCGTTGGACTTAAGATGTGATGGGTTTATTGCCCCGTGGGTTCAAACCCCACTCCTGGTAATTCCTTAATTAAACAGAGTTTTTTCCCATACGGCTCAGTGATACCCGATTTTCATCTGCTGAATCTCCAATTTTCTGTAACTCTGCAACTCTGTGACACTCTGAGCCGATAATGAAATGAAATTGTGAAATGTATCTGTGTCGCTCTCTCTCTTTAGAGAGCTGTGTTTATGTTTGTGTATTTGAGTCTTTGTCTCTCTCAGTCTACCTCTCTGACCCACTCTGTCTGTCCCTGTTTCTCTGTTTGTCTCTGTCTCTCAATCTGTCTCTTTCTCACGGTGTCTCGTTCTGTTGCAGTGGGATTCTCTCAGACTCTCTGTCTGACTGTCTCTCTCTGTCCCATTATCTCTGTCTGTCCATGTCTTTGCCTGTCTCTGTTAGTCCCTGTCTCTAACCTGATAAGTATTTCCATTATTTTCTGTTTTTGTCTCTATGTCTCTCTCTATCTATCTGTCTTTCTCTCTATCTGTCGCCCTCTTTGTCTTTCTCTTTGTCCCTGTCCTTTTCTCTGTTTCTCAATGTGTCTGTCACTTTCTCACGGTGTCCAGTTCTGTTCGAATAGGATTGTCTCAGTCTCTCTGTCTGACTGTCTCACTCTTTCCCATCATCTCTGTCTGTCTATGTTTCTGCCTATCTGTCTCTCTTTGCCTGTCGCTGGTAATTCCTGTCTCTAACCTGCTGAGAATTTCCATCATTTTCTGTTTATATATTTGCCTCAGTCTCGATCTGTCGCTCTCTCTCTATCTGTCTCTCTCCTTGTCACTGTCTTTATCACTGTCTTTCTTTCACTCTTTCCCTCTCTCTCTTTATTGATCACACACACACATCTCTGTATATGTAGGTGTTTGAGTCTTTTTCTCAGAGTCTGCCTGACTTTTCAGTCTCACCCTTTCTGTCTCTCGTTGTCTCTCTCTCTCGCTATCTGTCTCTCCCTGTTTGTCTCTGTCTCTCAATGTGTCTGCAGACTTCTGTTCACAGCTCGATAACTGCTCTGACACAACCTGTATCCTCGTCCGTATAGTGGTGAGTATCCCCGTCTGTTACGTGGGAGAACTGGATTTAATTCCCCAACAGAAAAGCAGCTTTTTCAAAATGTCGAATTTTACTCCTGTTTCTTGGTATAGATTCATGTTAAAAAG
The DNA here is from genome assembly GCF_044704955.1 of Pristiophorus japonicus. Lineage (NCBI taxonomy): Eukaryota > Metazoa > Chordata > Chondrichthyes > Pristiophoridae > Pristiophorus > Pristiophorus japonicus. The sequence goes on along the minus strand of NW_027254409.1, from coordinate 412,733 downwards.
TTTCAGAGCAATATAGAACAGTAAAGATACAGCAAGAGGAGATTGCCTCTACCAGGTTTTTTGCAAACGGAGACTTTTTCAGGATTCTGTGGCCGTCTGCTGCACAGAGATGGATGACTGAGTTTTTTCTGAGTAATATTTAAAGTGCCAGAGACGCAGTAGTTGTGGCCGAGTGGTTAACGCGATGGTTGAGAAATCCTTTGGGTATTCCCCGCGCTGGAACGAATCCTGCCGGCTACGATTCTCAGCATTTTTCATTCCATTTTACAATTTAACCAGGTTTTTGCAAAACGGATCCTGAGAAATGCAGAAGAACGTTCCACCCCTTTCAACACTGACATCTATTTCTCATTGTTATGCAATATCTCAATATCTGCAATATTCAAGATACATACGGATAGAAAAACGCAATAATCAGCCAAAGTAGCGACAGTGATTCAGCCTGTCTATCCCTCTATATGTATAAGGCATCTGTGCAAATCCGTTGGTGCATGTATATTTTTGGTTATGTGTGTGTCTGTGTCTCTGTGTCTGTCTATCTGTATCTATGTCTCTGTGTATGTGCAACTGTCTGTGGAAATCATCACCATGAATTTGGTATGTTCTGGAACTTTTAAAAAAGACTTGGGGAAAATAATACGGTTGTGAACTTTGGTATCGGCTTTGGTTCAGTGACAGCATCCTTGACTGAAAAACGCAAAAGCCAGCCAAAGTAGCGACAGTGACCCTGCCTGTCTATCCATCTATTTGTCTAAGGCAACCTATGTATATCTTGATCTGGGTGTCATGGTACATCAGTCATTGATTGTTGGTATGCAGGTGCAGAAGGCGGTAAAGAAGGCAAATGGCATGTTCGCCTTCATAGCGAGGGGATTTGAGTATAGGAGCAGGGAGGTCTTACTGCAATTGTACAGGGCCTTGGTGAGGCCACATCTTAAATATTGTGTTCAGGTTTGGTCTCCAAATCTGAGGAAAGACGTCCTTGCTATTGAGGGAACACAGCGAAGGTTCACCAGCATGATTCCCGGAATGGCAGGACTGACATACGAGGAGAGACTGGATCAACTGGGCTGGTATCCACTGGAGTTTAGAAGAATGAGAGGGGATCTCATAGAAACATATAAAATTCTGACGAGATTGGACAGCTTCGAGGCTGGAAGAATGTTCCCGTTGCTCTGGTGTTCGAGACCAAGGATCATAGTCTAAGAATAAGGTGTAAGCCATTTAGGACCGAGATGAGGAGAAACTTCTTCACTCAGAGAGTGGTTAACCTGTGAAATTTTCTACCGCAGAACGTCGTTGAGGCCAGTTCGTTAGATATATTCAAAGGGGCACTTACGGCTAAAGGGATCAAGGGATATGGAGAGAAAGCAGGAAAGGGGTACTGAGATTGAATGATGAGCCATGATCTTATTGAATGGTGGTGCAGGCTCGAAGGACCGAATGGCATATTCCTGCACAAAATGTCTATGTTTCTATGTTTCTATGTTGATGCGTGTATATCTTTGGTTATTGTATGTGCGTGTGTCTGTGTTGTCGACATGTATGTATATTTCTGTGTATGTGCAACTCTCTATGGAAATCATCACCATGAGTTTGAAACGTCCTGGAACTTTTTAACAAACTTGGGGAAAATAATACGGTTGTGACCTTTGATATCGGTTTTGGTTCAGTGGCTCCTTTCTCGACTGAATCAGGAGGTTGTGTGTGTAAGTCCCACTCCTGAGACTAGAACACATCATCTTGCCTGACACTCAAATGCAGTACTTGGGGAATGTTGCATTGTTGACGCTTTTGACCATCGGCTGAAATTTTACATTGAAGCTCCATTTGCACACTCGGGTGGATGTGAAAGTTCCCAGAGCCTTAGTCTAAAAAGAATAGGAGAGTTACGCCCGTGTCAATATTAAGAAATATGTTCGTAAATGCTCCCTGAAATCCGATGTGTCTGTGTGTCGCTGTGGGTGTGGAGCTGAAGCCCAGATTCTCACAGGCAGATTCCAACCTCTGACAGGATCAGCATCAGGAAGGCCGAGCGGTAAAGGCGTTGGATTTATGATGTAATGGGTTTATACCCGCGTGTGTTTGAACCACAGTCCTGGTAATTCCTTAATTAAACGTAGATTTTTCCCATCCTGCTCAGTGATACACGATTCTCATCTGCTGAATCTGCAATTTTCTGTAACGATATGACACTCTGAGCCGATAATGAAATGAAATTGTGAAATATATCTGTGTCGCTCGGTCTCTGCCGCTCTCTCTCTCTTTCGAGAGCTGTGTTTGTGTCTGTGTGTTTGATTCTTTGTCTCTCTCAGTCTGCCTCTCTCTGACACTCTCTTTCTGACTTTCTCTCTCTGTCCCATTATCTCTGTCTGTCCATGTCTTTGCCTGTCTCTGTTAGTCCCTGACTCTAACCTGATAAGTATTTCCATTATTTTCTGTTTTTGTCTCTATGTCTCTCTCTCTCTATCTGTCTTTCTCTCTATCTGTCTCCCTCTTTGTCTCTCTCTTTGTCCCTGTCCTTTTCTCTGTCACTGCATCGCTAATTGCCTCCCTCTCTTTATGGAGCACGCAAATACATCTCTGTGTATGTATGTGTTTGAGTCTTTTTCACATTCAGTCTGATCCTCTCTTTCAGACTCAAACTTTATGTCTCTCTTTGTCTCTATCTCACTGTCTGTCTCTCCCTGTTTCCCTGTTTGTCTTTGGTTCTCAATGTGTCTGTCTCTTTCTCACCGTGTCCAGTTCTGTTCGAATGGGATTCTCTCAGTCTCTCTGTCTGACTGTCTCACTCTTTCCCATCATCTCTGTCTCTCTATGTTTCTGCCTGTCTGTCTCTCTTTGCCTGTCGCTGGTAGTTCCTGTCTCTAATCTGCTGAGTATTTCCATCATTTTCTGTTTATATCTTTGCCTCTTTCTCTATCTGTCGCTCTCTCTCTATCTGTCTCTCCCCTTGTCACTGTCTTTATCACTGTCTTTCTCTCACTCTTTCCCTCTCTTTTAATAGATCACACTTACACATCTCTGTATATGTAGGTGTTTGAGTCTTTTTCTCGCTGTCTCTGACTGACTTTTCAGTCTCACCCTTTCTGTCTCTCGTTGTCTCTCTCTCGCTGTCTGTCTATCCCTGTTTGTCGGTTTGTGCCTGTCGATCAATGTGTCTGTCGACTTCTATTCACAGCTTGATTACTGCACTGGCGCCACCCATTCCCTCGTTCGTATAGTGGTAATTATGCTTTCCCTGTTACACGGGAGAACCGGGTTCAATTTCCTGACGGAAAAGCAGTTTTTTCAAAATGTCGAATTGTTCTTCTGTTTCTTGGTATAGATTCATATTAAAAAGTTCCAGAGCAATATAGAACAATAAAAATACAGCAAGAGGAGATTGCCTCTTCCAGATTTTTTGCAACGGAGACTTTTTCAGGATTTTGTGGCCGTCTGCTGCACAGAGATGGATGACTGAGTTTTTTCTGAGCAACATTTAAAGTGCCAGAGACGCAGTAGTTTTGCTGAGTGGTTACAGCGATGGTCTGGAAATCCTTTGGGTTTTCTGCGCATTGGTTCGAACCCTGCCGACTACAATTCACCGCATTTTTCATTCCATTTAAAATTTAACCAGGTTTTTGCAAAATGGATCCTGAGATAGGCGGAATAATGTCCCACACATTTCAACACTGACATCTATTTCTCATTTTTATTAAACTGCAATATTCATGATACATACGGATAGAAAAACACAAAAATCTGCCAAATTAGCGACAGTGATTCAGCCTGTCTATCCCTCTGTATGTCTAAGGCATGTCTGTTGGTGCGAGTATATTTTTGGTTATGTGTGTGTGTGTCTCTGCGTCTGTCGTTCTGTATATATGTCTCTGTGTATGTGCAACTGTCTGTGCAAATCATCACCATGAATTTGGTATGTGCTGAAACTTTTTAAAAAGTCTTGGGGAAAATAATACGGTTGTGAACTTTGGTATCGGCTTTGGTTCAGTGGCAGTATCCTCGACCGAAAAACGCAAAAGACAGCCAAAGTTGCAACAGTGACCCTGCCTGTCTATCCATCTATTTGTCTAAGGCAATCTTTGTATATCTTGATCTGGGTGCCATGGTACATCAGTCATTGATTGTTGGTATGCAGGTGCAGCAGATGGTGAAGAAGGCAAATGGGATATTCCCCTTCATAGCTAGGGGATTTGAGTATAGGAGCAGGGAGATCTTACTGCATTTGAACAGGGCCTCCGTGAGGCCACACCTGGAATACTGTGTTCAGTTTTGGTCTCCGAATCTGAGGAAGGATGTCCTTGATATTGAGGGAGTACAGCGCAAGTTCACCAGCATGATTCCCGGGATGGCAGGACTGACATATGAGGACAGACTGGATGAACTGGGCTGGTATCCACTGGAGTTTAGCAGAATGAGAGGAGACCAGAAGAGACATGAAAAATTACGACGAAATTGGACAGCTTAGAGGCTGGAAGAATGTTCTCGCTGCTGGGGAGTTCGAGACCAAGGATCACAGTCTGAGAGTAAGGGGTAAGCCATTTAGAAACCGAGATGAAGAGAAACGTCTTCACTCAGAGAGTGGATAACCTCTGAAATTTTCCACTGCAGAAAGTCGTTGTGGCCAGTTCATTAGATATATTCAAAAGGGAGTTAGATATTGCCCTTACGTCTAAAGGGATGAAGGGGTATAAAGAGGAAGCAGGAAAGGGGTACTGAGGTTGAATGATCAGCCATGATGTTATTGAATGGCAGTGCAGGCTCGAAGGACCGAATGGCATATTCCTGCACCTAATTTCTATGTTTCTATGGTGATGCGTGTATATTTTTGGTTATTGTGTGTGCTTGTGTCTGTGTATCTCTCTGTATGTCTGTCTCTGTGTATGTCCAACTGTCTGTGGAAATCATCACCATGAATTTGGTACGTCCTGGAACTTTTTAAAAAACTTGGGGAAAATAATACAGTTGTGAACGTTGGTATCGGTTTTGGTTCAGTGGCTCCATTCTCGACTGAATCAGGAGGTTGTGTGTGGAAGTCCCACTCCTGAGACTTGAACCCATAATCTTGGCTGACACTCAAATGCAGTACTTGGGGAATGTTGCGTTCTTGAAGCTGTTGACCATCAGCTGAAATTTTAAATTGAAGCTCCATCTGCACCCTCGGGTGGATGTGCAAGTTCCCCGAGCCTTAGTCGAAAAATAATAGGAGAGTTGCGCCCGTGTCAATATAACGAAAAATGTTTGTAAATGCTCCCTGAAATCCGATATGTCTGGAGCTGAAGCCCAGATTTTCGCAGAGGCAGAGTCCAACCTCTGACAGGATCAGGGCCAGGATGGCCGAGTGGGAAAAGCGTTAAACTTAAAATCTAATGGGTTTATACCCGCGTGGGTTCGAACCCCACTCCTGGTAATTCCTTAATTAAAGAGATATTTTTCCCATCCTGCTCAGTGATACCCGATTTTCATCTGCTGAATCTCTAGTTTTCTGTAACAATGTGACACTCTGAGCAGATAATGAAATGAAATTGTGACATGTCTCTGCCGCTCTCTCTCTTTCGAGAGCTGTGCATGTGTTTGTGTGTTTGAGTCTTTGTCTCTCTCTGACCCACTCTGTCTGTCGCTGTCTCTCAATCTGTCTCTTTCTCACGGTGTCTGGTACTGTTGCAATGGGATTCTCTCAGACTCTCTGTCTGACTGTCTCTCTCTTTCCCATTATCTCTGTCTGTCCATGTCTTTGCCTGTCTCTGTTAGTCCCTGTCTCTAACCTGATAAGTATTTCCATTATTTTCTGTGTTGTCTCTATGTCTCTCTCTCTCTATCTGTCTTTCTCTCTATCTGTCACCCTCTTTTTCTCTCTCTTTGTCCCTGTCCTTTTCTCTGTCATTCCATCACTATTTGCCCCCCCTCTCATTTTGGAGCACGCAAATACATCTCTGTGTATGTATGTGTTTGAGTCTTTTTCTCATTCAGTCTGATCCTCCCTTTCAGTCTCAAACTTTCTGTCTCTCTTTGTCTCTATCTCACTGTCTGTCTCTCCCTGTTTCCCTGTTTGTCTCTGGTTCTGAATCTGTCTGTCTCTTTCTCACGGTGTCCAGTTCTGTTCGAAATGGATTCACTCAGTCCCTCTGTCTGACTGTCTCACTCTTTCTCATCATCTCTGTCTGTCTATGTTTCTGCCGATCTCTTTCTCTTTGCCTGTCGCTGGTCGTTGCTACCTCTAACTTGCTGAGCATTTCCATCATTTTCTGTTTATATCTGTCTCTCTCTCTATCTGTCTCTCTCCTTGTCCCTTTCTTTCTCTCACTCTTTCCCTCTCTCTCTTTATAGATCACACACACACATCTCTGTATATGTAGGTGTTTGAGTCTTTTTCTCACTGTGTTTGCCTCACTTTTCAGTCTCACCCTTTCTGTCTCGCGTTGTCTTTCTCTCTCGCTGTCTGTCTATCCCTGTTTGTCGGTTTGTCTCTGTCGATCAATGTGTCTGTCGACTTCTGTTCATAGCTCGATTACTGCTCTAACGAAACCCGTACCCTCGTCCGTATAGTGGTGATTATCCCCGCTTGTTATGTGGGAGAAGCGGGTTCCATTTCCCGACGTCGCAGCAGTTTTTTCAAAATGTCGAATTTTCCTTCTGTTTCTTGGTTTCGATTTTATTAAAAAGTTCCAGAGCAATATAGAACAGTAAAAATACAGCAAGAGGAGATTGCCTCTTCCAGGTTTTTATGCAAACGGAGACTTTTTCAGGATTCTGTTGCCGTGTGCTGCACAGAGATGGACGACTGAGTTTTTTCTGAGTAACATTTAAAGTGCCAGAGACGCAGTAATTGTGGCCGAGTGGTTAAAGCGATGGACTAGAAATATTTTGGGTTTTCTGCGCGGAGGTTCGAATCCTGCCGACTACAATTCTCAGCATTTTTCTTTACAATTTAACCAGGTTTTGGCAAAACTGATCTTGAGATAGATGGAATAACGTCCCACACCTTTCAACACTGACATTTTTTTCACATTTCTATTAGTCTGCAATATTCACGATACATACGGATAGAAAAATGCAAAAATCAGCCAAAGTAGTGACTCAGCCTGTCTATCCCTCGATATGTCTAAGTCATCTGTGCATGTCCGTTGGTGCCTGTATATTTTTGGTTATGTGTGTGTGTGTGTGAGTGTGTGTGTGTGTGTCTGTGTCTGTCTATCAGTATATATGTCTCTGTGTATGTGCAACTGTCTGTGGAAATCATCACCATGAATTTGGTATGTCCTGGAACTTTTTCAAAAGACTTGGAGAAAATAATACGTTTGCGAACTTTTGCATTGGCTTTGGTTCAGTGGCAGCATTCTCGACGGACAAATGCAAAGGCCAGCCAAAGCAGCGACAGTGACCCTGCCTGTCTATCCGTCTATTTGTCTAAGGCACTCTGTGTACATCTTGATCTGGGTGTCATGCTACATCTTTCATTGAAAGTGGGCATGCAAGCGCAACAGGCGGTGAAGAAGGCAAATGGCATGTTCGCCTTCATAGCTAGGTGCTTTGAATTTAGGAGCAGGAAAGTCTTCCTGCAGTTGTACAGGGCCTTGGTGAAGCCACACGTTAAATATTTTGTTAGTTTTGGTCTCCAAATCTGAGGAAGGACGTCCTTGCTATTGATGGAGAACAGCGAAGGTTCACCAGCTTGATTCCAGGGATAGCAGGACTGACATATGAGGATAGACTTAATCAGCTCTGCTCGTATCCATTGGAGTTTAGAAGAATGAGAGGGGATCTGATAGAAACATATAAAATTCTGACGAGATTGGACAAGTGAGAGGCAGGAAGAATGTTTCTGTTGCTGGGGAGTTCGAGAACCAGGGGTCACAGTCTAAGAATAAGGGGTAAGCCATTGAGGACCAAGATGAGGAGAAAGAGCTTAATTCAGAGAGTGGTTAACCTGTGGAATTATCTACCGCAGAAAGTTGTTGAAGCCAGTTCATTAGATATATTGAAGAGGGAGTCAGATATGGCCCTTACAGCTCAAGGGATATGGAGGGAAAGGAGGATATAGGTACTGAGGTTGAATGATCTGCCATGATCTTATTGAATGGTGGTGCAGGCTCGAAGGGCCAACGGCCTACTCCTGCAACTAATTTCTATGTTTCTATGTTGATGCTTGTATATTTTTGGTTATTTTATGTGTGTGTGTGTCTGTCTATGTCTATCTGTATGTATGTCTCTGTGTCTGTGCAACTGTCTATGGAAATCATCACCAAGAATTTGGTATGTCCTGGAACTTTTTAAAAAACTTGGGGAAAATAATACGCTTGTGATCTTTGGTATCGGCTTTGTTTCAGTGGCTCCATTCAAAAGGTCGTGTGTGTAAGTCCCTCTCCTGAGACTTGAGCGCATCATCTTGGCTGACACTCAAATGCAGTACTTCGGGAATTTTGCATTGTTGAGGCTGTTGACCATCGGATGAAATGTAAAATTGAAGCTCCGCCTGCACCCTTGGATGTATGTGAAAGGTCCCAGAGCATTACTAGAAAAAGAATAGGAGAGTTGTCCTCGTGTCAATATCACTAAAAATGTTCGAATATCCTCGCTGAAACCCTCTGTGTGTGTGTGTGTCTGTGGGGGTGGCGCTGAAGCCCAAATTCTGACAGAGACAAAGCCCGTTTCTGCCAGGCCCAGGATGGCTGAGTGGTTAATGTGTTGGACTTAAAATCCAATGGAATTATAACTGCGCGGGTTCGAACCCCACAACTATTTGCCTCCCTCTCTTTATGGAGCACACAAACACATCTCTGTATATGTACGTGTATGAGTCATTCTGTTATTCAGTCTGACCTTCCATCTCAGTCTCAAAGTCTCTGTTTCTCTTTGTCTCTATCTCACAGTCTGTCTCTCCCCGTTTCCCTGTTTCTCAACTTATCTGCCTCTTTCTCACGATGTCCAGTTCTGTTCCCATGGGATTCTCTCAGTCTTTCTGTCTGACTGTCGCTCTCATTCCCAACCTCTCTGTCTGTCCATGTCTCTACCTGTCTCTCTCTTTGCCTGTCTCTGTTAGTTCCTGTCTCTAACCTGCTGAGTATTTTCATCATTTTCTGTTTATATCTCTGCCTATCTCTCGATCTGTCACTCACTCTTTCTCTGTCTCTCTCTTTGTCACTGTCTTTGTCACTGTCTTTCTCTCACTCTTTCCCTCTCTCTCTTAAAAGAGCACATACACACGCATCTCTGTATATGTGTGTGTTTGAGTCTTTTTCTCACTCAGTCTGCCTCTCCTTCTCAGTCTCATACTTTCTGTCTCACTTTGTCTCTATCTCGCTGTCTGTCTCTCCCTGTTTGTCGGTTTGTCTCTGTCTCTCAATGTGCCTGTCGACTTCTCATGTTGTCCAGTTCTGTTCACAGCTCGATTCCTGCTCTGACAAAACAAATGACCGTCAGTTCCTCGTTAGTGTCGTAGTAAGTATCCCTTCCTGTCACTCGTGAGGTCGGGGTTCAATGCCCTGATGAAGGTGGAGCTTTTTCAAAATGTTGAATATTGCTTCAAATGTCCTGGAACTTTATGAAAAGACTTGGGGAAAGTAATACGGATGTGAGATTTGGTTCAGTGGCAGCATTCTCGGCTGAATCAGGAGGTTGTGTGTGTCAGTCCTTCCCCTGAGACTTGAGCATTTAATCTTGGCTGACACTCAAATACAGTACTTGGGCAATTTTGCATTGTTGAAGCTGTTGACTTTCGGATGAAATGTTAAATTGAAGCTCCGTCTGCACCCTTGGGTGGATGTGAAAGTTCCCAGAGCATTACTCGAAAAAGAATAGAAGAGTTGCCCCTGTGTCAATATTGCTGTAAATATTTGAAAATGCTCATTGAAAACCTCTGTCTGTGAGAGTGGAGCTGCAGCCCATATTCTCACAGAGACAAAATCCGAATACTGACAAAACCAGGATGGCCGAGTGGTTTAGGCGTTGGACGTAAAATCCAATGGGTGTGTAGCTGTGTGGGTTCGATACCCCACTCTTGGTAAATCTTTAAATTGAAACCGATTTCCTCCCATTCTGCTCAGTAATACGCAAATGTATTCTGTTGAATCTGTACATGTCGATGACTTTATAACATTCTCAACTGACAAAGAAATGGGATTATGCAATGTTTCTGTGCCTCTCACTCTCTGTTTTAAGAGAGCTCTTCATGTGTTTGTGTTTGAGTCTGACTCACTCTGTCTGAGGAATTACGAGCTGAATTTAGGGAGCCTGGAGCTAAATTAACAAATAGGACCTCAAAGGTAGCAATTGCAGGATAGCTGCCACTGACACCTGCTCGTCAGAGTAGGAATCGCAGGATAGCTCAGATGAATGTGTGGTGCAGAATGGAGTGATTCAATTTCCTGGGACATTGGAAACGGTTCAGGGGGAGCTGGGACCAGTGCAAACCAGACGCTCTGCACCTGGGCAGAACCAATGTCCACGGGGGAGAGTTTGCTTGTGTTGTTGGGGAGGGGTTAAACGAATATGGCAGTGGGATGGGAACCTATGCAGGGAGACAGAGGGAAGTATAATGGATGCTGAAAAGTAAAGGTGGAGGGCAGAGAAACCCAAGGCAAAAATCAAAAAGGGCCACATTGAAGCCAAATTATAAAGAGACAAGGTTTGGTAAGATAACAAGCCTGAAGGCACTGTGCCTCAATGCGAGGAGTATTCGTAATAAGGTGGACAAATTAACTGCACAGGCAGCAATTAATGAATATGATGTAATTTGCATCACGGAGAAATGGCTCCAGGGTGACGAAGGCTGGGAACGCAACATCCAGGGATATTCACCAATCAGGAAGGATAGACAGAAAGGAAAAGCAGGTGGGGTGGCATTGCTGGTTGAAGAGTAAATTAACGCAATAGTAAGGAAGGACATTCGCGTGGATTCTGTGTGGGTGGAGCTGCGGAATATCAAAGGGAAGAAAACGCTAGTGGGAGTTGTGTATCACCAAACAATAGTAGTGAGTTTGGGGACAGCATCAAACAAGAAAGCAGGGATGTGTGCAATATAGGTACAGAAGTTTATTGGGCGACTTTAATCTACATATAGTTTGGACTAACCACACTGGTAGCAATACTGTGGAGGAGGATTTGCTGGAGTGTATACGGGATGTTTTACTTGACCAATATGTTGAGGAACCATCTGGAGGGCTGGCCATCCTAGACTGGTTGATGTGTAATGAGAAAGCACTAATTAGCAATCTTGTTGTGCGAGGCCCCTTGGGGAAGAGTAACCATAATAAGGTAGAATTCTTTGTTAAGGTGGAGAGTGAAACAATTAATTCTGAGACTGCGGTCCTGAACTTAAGGAAAGGTAACTTCGATGGTATGAGACATGAATTGGCTAGAATAGACTGGGAAATGATGCTTAAAAGGGTTGAGGCCGATAGGCAATGGAAAACATTTAAAATCACATGGATGAACTTCAACAATTGGAAATCCCTGTCTGGAGTAAAAAAATAAAACGGGCAAGGTGGCTCAACCGTAGCTAACAAGGGAAATAAAGAATAGTGTTAAATCCAAGGAAGAGGCATATAAATTGGTCATAAAAAGCATCAACCTGAGGACGGGGAGAAATTGAGAATTCAGCAGAGGAGGACAAAGCGTTTAATTCGGAGGGGGAAAATAGAGTATGAGAGGAAGCTTGCTGGGAACATAAAAACTTCTATAGATATGTGAAGAGAAAAAGATTAGTGAAGGCAAACGTAGGTCCCTTGCAGTCAGATTCAGGTGAATTTATAATGGGGAAAAAAGAAACGGTCGACCAGTTGAACAAATATTTTGGCTCTGCATTCACGAAGGAAGACACGCATAACCTTCTGGAAATAGTACGTGACCGAGGGGCTAGTGAGAAGCAGGAACTGAAGGAAATCCTTATTTGTGGGAAATTATGTTCGGAAAATTGGTGGGACTAAAGGTCGATAAATGCCCTGGGCCTGATGTTCTGCATCCCAGAATACTTAAGGAAGTGGCCCTAAAAATAGTGGATGCATTGGTGATCATTTTCTAACAGTCCATCAAGTCTAGATCAGTTCGTATGGACTGGAGGGTAGCGAATGTAACACCACATTTTGAAAAAGGAGGGAGAGAGAAAACACGTAATTATAGACCAGTTAGCCTGAATATCAGTGGTGGGGAAAATGTTGGAATCAATTATTAAAGATGAAACAGCAGCACATTTGGAAAGCACTATCAGGATCGGTCCAAATCAGCATGGATTTATGAAAGGGAAATCATGCTTGACAAATCTTTTAGAATTTTGTGAGGATGTAACGAGTCGAGCGGACAGGGGAGAACCAGTGGATGTGGTGCAGTGGGACTTACAAAAGACTTTTGACAAGGTCCCACACAAGAGGTTGATATGCAAAATTAATGCACATGGCATTGGAGGTAATGTATTGATGTGGATAGAGAACTGGTTGGCAGAGTCGGGATAAACGGATCCTTTTCACAATGGCAGGCAGTGACTAGTTGGGTGCCGCAGGGCTCAGTGCTGGGACCCCAGTAATTTACAATATACATCAATGAATTAGATGAAAGAATTGTGCATAATATTTCCAATTTTGCAGATGACATTCTGCTGGATGGCGTTGTGATATGTGCGGAGGATGCTAAGAGGGTTCAGAGTGACTTGGACAGGTTCGGTGAGTGGGCAATTGCGTGGCAGATTTCTGTAATAACGATAAATGTGAGGTTATGCACTTTGGTGGCAAAAACACGAAGGCAGAATATTATCTGAATGGCGACAGATTCGGAAAAGAGGAAGTGCAACGAGATCCGGGTGTCATGGTACATCAGTCATTGAAGATTGGCATGCAGGTGCAGCAGACAGAAAGAAGGCAAATAGCATGTTGGCCCAATATCCTTGGGGATTTGAATATAGCAGCAGGGCGGTCTTGCCGCAGCTGTACAGGGCCTTGGTGAGGCCTCACCTGGAAAACTGTATTCAGTTTAGTTCTAATCTGAGGAAGGACGTTCTTGCTATTGAGGGAGTGCAGCGAAGGTTCACCAGACTGATTTCCGGGATGGCAGGACTGACATATGAGGAGAGATTGGATCGACTGCGTCTGTATTTACTGGAGTTTAGTAGAATGAGAGGGGACCTCAGAAACTTAAAATTCTGCATGGACTGGGCAAGTTGAATGCAGGAATAACGTTCCCGATGTTGGGGAAGTCCAGAACAAGTGGTCACAGTCTAAGGACAAGGGATAAGCCATTTAGGACCGAGATGAGGAGAAACTTCTTCACTCAGAGAGTTGTTACCTGTGGAATTCTCTTCCACAGAACGTTGTTGATGCCAGTTCATCAGATATATTCAAGCGGGAGTTGGATATGGCCCTTGAGGTAAAGGGATCAAGGAGTATGGAGCGAAAGCAGCAAAGGGGTACTGAGGTGAATGATCAGCCATTATCTTATTGAATGTTGGTGCAGGCTCGAAGGGGCGAATGGCCTATTCCTGCAACCTTTTTTCTATGTTTCTATGTTTCATGGTGCATGCATCTAATGGCCCAGTGTGCTGTGCCATTTCTTTCAACTGGGTGCTATTTATTGAAACTTTAACTCGCCCGCTTTGTATCTGATCCATATTGTGTCTCACCTGACCAATCATCCATCTACCATAGGCATGACATGTGTCTATTTTCCTGTCCTCGGCATCGTCCTCTCAATTCCTGCTTATTTTGCTCTTTAATTGTTCGTGCATGGCCTTCCAATACGGATACACCCTCTAGCATTTGTTTTGGATCTTTTAGATCCTAACTCTGAAGATTCTATCCCAATCCTGGCCTGTTTCCTGATTAGTACCTCCGTTGTTCCCCTCAAACTATCTACACGTGTCTGGATCGCCTGTATATCTGGTGCATTTACTAGAAATGTCCCTGTAAAGTTAATACGTCATTCGCTGTAAATCTCCTCTGTCTTCCTTCTTTGTGTCTCAGCTTCTTGTGTTACTCTCTTCCTCCTGATGTGTCACTAGCTATTCTCAGGATTGTGTCTAGCAATCGTATTTACAACGCTTTAGTCTTGTGGCTAATTTTTTCTGGCAGGTATAGGGCTGATTCATTTATACTCACAGGTAACATTTCATGCTGCACATTGTCAAATAACAACATTACTTCTGTTCGAGGTTTAACTACCAGACAATTTCCCAAGTTTAATTCCCCTGGTTTACAATATTCAGGTAACATTTTTTACACACTTATCTTATGGCTTCAAGACAAACGCTCCTGATACTTAGATGTCGCCCTCTAGAGGCTGACTTACGTAGTTGTTGTACCCTCCGCTGTGGTTAAATGCTTCTGGGCAACCTCGGGGCAGCCTTGTAGCTTGTCCTGGTACAATCTGAAGGATGGTGATGATCACGTTTATATTCCGTTGATAAAACACATCCTGGATATTCCAGGTTTTAGTTAGAGTCTTACCATTTCCATTTCAACCGGATTTTCCTTTCACTAGCCACTGTATTGGTTCTGCAATTGCTGTGGTTAGGCACAAAATTCCTGCAATAGCTAAAGAACCCCAGTACCTTACAAACCCCTCAGGTTGGTTTTGGTCGGGGCATAATCCTAATGTCCTCCTTCCTGTCATTGGACATGGTCCGAGTTCCTTGGGATATTTCATGTCCCAGGTACTGTACCACAGCTTGTCCGATTTGTGCCTTTTTGGGATTTACTTTAAATCCTGCTTTCCGTTATCTTAAATGATTTTTCCATAACTGGAACAGAGTCTAGCACTGAGGCTTTGATTGTTGCTTTCCGTTATCTCAAATGTTCCAGTTTCAAAGCCTTTATGTCTCACTTTCTGTGGTTCTTCAATCACTGTATCTTAAGTCACAAGTTCAACTTATATTTTCCTTTGTTCTAAACTGCTAAAGCCTGCCGTTTTAACATTTAATTTTTTTCAAAATTCCTTTTAACTTTCGCAGATAGCTCCCCACTTGCCCAGGAGTTTGACCTGATCCCTGAAGGTATTTCTATATTGTTTTCAAACATTATAGTTTTATTTTTTTTTAATGAGATCAGATTTAACTTTTTATGTTAAATGTATTTCATTTTGTTGTGTATTTTCTTAAACAGTGGTACTTGAAATATTCACAACAAAATTAACTATTCACTGCTCCCATCCTGATTTCTGCTCCCCTTTTGTAGTATTTGTATTTTTTGTTGGATTATGAAATGTCAAATATGGTAATACTGTTTTTTAATCGGACTTATCATTTATGCTTTGTAGTGATTCATAGATCACAGAATGCAAAGTACTTGTTTTATAATTACGTGCCAAACTTCTGTTTTAGAAGATGAACATCAAAAACTCTAATCTTTTGCGTTGTAACTTCAATTTTGTGATACAGTATCTCATAAATTTAATCTTTTTGAGCTTCAGCGTCTGACGCAGTATGTTTACTTTTATTAAAAGTCTTTCCAAACCCAAGATTTTCCAATACAACCAAAATGTTTATCAAGGAGAATCACCAGAAATATCTCAAAATCCCAACTCAAATATGCCAATCTTTTATTTAAAAATCTTTTTACTGAGCTCGAAGCTTTCGTATCATGATTTTACAAAAAGAAATATGGGGGCGTACTTCCCAAGCACGCAGCCTTGAGACACCCATGCAGGATTCTTTTTTAAGGCATTAAAATTTACCTTCTCCATTCTTTATCTCGTTCCTAGACTAAATGTATTGTCTTTCAAACAAATGTAATCAATGATTACATGTTTTCTTTTGACAAATGAGCGTGTCGAAATTTTTTTTTTAAACCATCGGGACCACACATTTTTTATGTTTTGCTCAACAAACCTATCCTTTGTGCATTTCCTAGCTCCATAACATATCATCTGAATAAATCCACACCTGGGTTTCTAAATTAAAATGTAATTCAATTCTAGGTTCACACTTTCTTAAAACTTCCTTCATACAGGACAACACTGCAAAGGGTTAAAACAAATTAACTCTGTCTGAAAAAGTAGTTGGGGCCATAACAACAGATAGCTCTACCACTTTCTGAAGCAGGCTTTCAGACACATGAAAAATTCATTAACTCCCAACTCAAATATTCCGAAGTCCAAAATCACACAAGCACTTTCATTCAAAGACAGACAATCCCAAAAATCTCTCTTCATTCAACAAAGCTTATTGTTTGGCCGGCTCTATTTTTGTATCCATACTTCACTTAAGAAAGTCATAATAGTTTTTGTTGTGGACTTCGGGAAAATATCTACTAAGCGAGCCTTCTGGCCCCCAATCATTACTTTATTTTCCTCAGGTCCTAATCATAACCCTATTAGTGGGGGATACAAATTTGGGCCAAATTCCTCTGTCCATTCCCTTCTGTCATCTATATCTATTTTTATACTTACATCCTGTGGTCTTTTGTCACTTTCTCTGTCCATCTCACCTTCGGGTATCTTTCTATTCATCTTTTCGGCTTTTAAAATGATCTTTTTCCCTTCATCATATCCTGCCTTAACCATCTTCATGAGCTTTTCAGATTTATCTCTCAGAAACTATTCTGGTAGTTTATACCTCAGCCGTCCAAGGGCCTTGGCAGATTCCTTTGCCATTTCATACATTGGGGCTTTTTCCCCAGTTCCTGTTTTACCATCTTTACTTAAGCAGAACTTTTTAAACCAAGGCTTTTTACCTAGTGCTGTTTTTCCGCTTTTACTTATGTGGGACTATTTACACTGAAGCTCTTTTCCTGTATACGTACTTTTTGTACCAAAACTTACAGTCTTTATTTACAGTGTCCTGACGCGCCCCTCAACTGGATTTACTGGCTGCATGGACTCTACCTCAGATTCGTTGGATCTCTCGTTACTTTGCGAGGAGAATTTCTCAAGGTAATTCTCTACTCACTTGTTATTCGGTTGGTTTGGCTTTTTGAGTCTAATCTGCCCGTCCAGTAGATCCTGCTGACTGCGCCACGTTGTTAGAGTTAACTTCAAACCATACTCGGAGTCCATTTGCCTTAAAGTAAATGCAGTTTTTATTAATAAAAGATACAAGCTGCCAGTTGAGCTATCCTTGAATGAATGCTCAGAGAAACTGCCAGAGACATCTTATTTTATACAGTTTCAGATTATAGTCTTACTTAATTATGCAAGTTACAATTAATATGTGCTGATTGATTAATACATGATTATCTGGTAGGTTGCTTCCTCCAATCAGGCCTCTATATGTTTAATTAGTAATTCAGGATACATGTTGTTATGATTCTTTTTACTTAACTTGTATCTTATGACAGAATTCAAATTCTATGTTATCTGTGTCTGTGCCCAGCTCCCAAGGCCTTTGCTCTATGAATTGGAACATCTGCTCCTCTGTGGAAGGCATCCCACACATGCTTCTCACAATCTGAAGAACAGGCTGTGGGATCCATTTTAAAAATCTGTTAACTCCATTTTAAAACATCACAATTATTATTATTAATTGGAATTACGATTTGTCATCTGCCCTTTCAGTCTATTATGGGATATCTTATCGAAGGCCTTTGGAAATCTAGATAAATTACATCTACTACATTACGTTAGTTTACGCTATCTGTTACTTCTTCGAAAAATTCAAATAATTTGGTCAATTCAAGACTTTCCCTTTTATAATCCATGCTGACTATTCATTTTTGGATTCTAGTTGTTCTTCCACTTTCTCCTTTAGTAGGGAATCCATTATTTATCCTCCCAACGACGTTAAGTTAACTGGACTATAGTTCCTCAGACACGTTCTACCTCACTTCTTAAAAATTGGTATTACATTAGGTATCTGCCAATCCTCTGGCACTGCACTTTATTCTAGCGAAATAATGAATATGTTTATTAATGCCTCTGCTATCTCTTCCCTCGATGTAATTTGTCCGAAGCCGGCATTTTATCCATTTTCGGTTTGATTAGTTTATATAATATTTTACTCTTGTTATTTTAAATGCAGTTATTTCATTTCTAATATCATCCAATATCATGTCCACATGTGTTGACTCCCTGATAAATACTGATGCAAAGTAGTTGTTTAATATTTCTTCCTATCTCTGTCTGTGGACAACATTGTGAGCCACGTACCTTGGTATGTATTGTGGATGTCCTCCACGCAATCTTTATCCCTATCGTTGGGCAGGAGCATTGTCTCATTCTCAGCCTCTCCTCAGTTCTCGCCACACGACACCCAATCAGCCACGGACTTTCCTGAACCTGCGCTTTTCTGTGGGATGTGACTGTTTTCTGGATTAAATCACTCCTCCCGTGTGTTTCAGAGTGTGTCGAACTCGCACTCCAGCCCAATTACCCTGAGCCAGAGCGAATAAAGAATACACATTTATTGCAGATGTGGGAATGTGGGACAGATTTGATGTCCACAAACTCACACACACTACAGTCTCGTCTCATTGCCTACCCTGCCATCTTTAGTTATTTTTTATAAATTTATTTGCTTATTACACACTGAATTAATTTAATTACTTAGTTTTTATTCAATGGTTATTTATAATTATATTAATTAATTAGTAATTATAGTTAAATTATTAATTTAATAAAGTATTGTTATTGCTCCCAGGTCTTAGTGTGGACCAAGCTTCGAGAAAAAAGGTAATACTCTCCAAACGTTCATCAACCTGCTGTATTTTGGAGGCCAAAGCAGCACCTCCTTCAACCACTGTTCCCATTCAAACTCTCACCAAATTCCGTTTAATATCACTGTGCAGAACACACTGTGCATCAGCAGTTAGTGTTTAGTTTTATATCTTTGGAGCCACACACAAGTTACAAGTGCTGTCTCAGCTCCATGCCCATTGCTCGCAGTAATTAGCACATATTTAAGACTAACACTTACAGCTGACTGATAGTTAACTACCACTAACAGGCAGTTTCTGCTAACTTCTGTATTTAAAGTTCTAAGTTCAATTCAAAACGTTAATCGAAATGTCCCTTTTTACAGCTAATACTCAGCCAGACTCACCACGGACTTACCACTGAATCTCACTTTCTCTACGTTCCCAAGTTTAAAACTCTCTTTGTGCACTCCGTTTAAGATCATGATGTGGTGATAGAGTAAGCTCTGACATGCTTTGCTGGGCCGAAAGGGTCGGGGTGGGGAAGGTCGCTCTGTAAATTTGCAGTCCACAGGCAGATGGGCTGCTAACTCCCAGCACCCCCAGGGAAACCTCAGGGGAACAGCCTCAGACCAGTTTGCAGCCGCGAGCACCGAATGGCCTATTTCTCTGCTGCAGACATTAAGTAACTGTATGTAAAGTAATGTGTGAAGGAGAAGGGATGTCTGAAATGCAATTTTGGGTCAACCACAGACCAGGGCATGGTCAGAAGGGCAGGTCTGTGATGTCACAATACTCAGGCACAGTGTCATGTGAGTTTCCCTGCTTTATTACATCACACATACTGCAATACCGAGCAACAAAGCTCGTTACCACCCTCCCTGAACACTGCATATTATGGGCTATGTTTAGCAAGGAGATTTTACAGAGAGTGAGGAGGAGCTGAGTTTAATGTGTGTTGAGTGTGTGCGGGGAACACTTCATCCTGCAGCTCACCGCATTGTTCAGGCAAACTTACAAAGGAATGTTATAGTTGTGAATTTCACTGGAATATACTTCGTCTGCAGGAGGCCCGTTAATCCCAAAGGTAGATTATCTGAAACAAGGATACGTCGCTATCACCGGGCGCTGGGGCTGCTCAGGTTAAACCCCACTGGGAGAAAAACACAAGGAGCCTGCAAAAGGATGAAAGCACTGACCTTTGAGCCTTTGAAACCTTGCCTCCCTGGCTGTTGTTTGGTCCCAGGCCATTTCCCCCCAGCTTTCCCTGGGAGTGCTGGGGACTGAGCGGCCCTTCCGCCCGTGGACTGAAAAGTCACAGAGCCACCTTCCCCGTGCCGCTCCCTTTGGGTAAACACATCTGACACGAGCCTGGCGGTCGGGAGCTTTATAAACCCGTCCGAGACCGCAGCAGACGTCTTAGCGGGGATAAAACCTGCAGGAGTCCAGCGGGACTGATCTCCGTGGACTTCCCCATCTCTACCATTTTTGTGAGTCGCTGAATCCGCGCAGTGAAAGATCAAAACATGCCTCACTCTGTGTATATCACAGAGATGAGCGGATTGGGCAGAACACCCGCCCAAAACATTGTGTGATTCTTATAATTTAATGCATTTAACAATTACAGTAAAGGGATATTTCACCACATTCTTCAACTCCTCTCTGAATTTCGTCTGGGTCACGGCATAAGTACATGTGTTGGTGCAGCAACTCAGGAGCTGAAGCATTAATCCCATTTCCTGTACATATCTAGGTAGAGATACAGGAATAACGTTTAACGAATACAATCGTTCAACCACAAAATACAACAGAAACACTGCCCATAAGATGATAAAATTGCCGGATATAACAAACAGTAATATGATGGATTTCCTTCGCTTCTCCATCTCTGGGTCACTGGGATTCTCCCAACTGCTGTGGGCCCTGAGTCTCCTGCGGGCTCTGCTCGACACTAAAACGTGTCTGACAGTTAAAGTATTGAGCAGAAGGATCAGAACAAATGGAATAAACGGTGTTATAATATAATGAAGGAATTCAATTACTGCCCATGATACTGACTCATAGACTTCCAATCGAACAAAACAAAACCAGGGACTATTGGAAATATTATACATACCTCCATACATAAAGTACCAGAAAGTGTTCTTTACACAGAACAGCGCACTCACTGTTCCCACAGCCACAGTCGCCGTTTTCTCGGTGCAGTATTTGGTTTTGAGCTTCTGACAACAAATGGCTATACATCGATCAAAGGTAAAAGCAACTGTGAACCAGACGGAACAGTCCGTGACTGCGTAAAGCAGGATGGCATGGATATTACAAACATTAACCTTCCACATGAACACAAACACGGTTGAATAACGAATAGCAATCTGCCTGAATATCAGGTCGAGGATAACGACCAGTAGATCCGCCGCTGCCATTGCCACCAGGTAACGGGTGACACACTTGGAGAGACCGCACCTTCCTTGAGACAGGATCATTATCGTCACTAAGTTCACTGTAAGAAAGAGAAAAAGAGGGAATTTATATTTCAGATTGAGAGCAACAACAGCTGTCTCAAAGTATTATGTGTGAAATGAGTCAGGATTATATGAACCAGCCATTGGGACTTGTGGTATTTGGGTCAGGACTGATGAAATCATCGGATGAGACGTGTGCTGTTTGGGACAGGACTGATTACACCAGCGGATGGGATGTGTGGTGTTTGGCACAGTTATTGAAAGAACCACTATATGGGACGTGTGGGTGTTGGCTCTGGACTGAATGTGCCAGTGTATGGGATGTTTGGGTGTTGTGACAGGGAGTGAATGAAGCGGTGGATGTGATGTGTGGGTGCTGGGTCATGACTGAAAGAATTAATGTATTGGACTTTTGCCAGGTGGATAAAGCTCCGAATGAGACTCTGATATCACGCCATATCCAAGTCAGAGGGAGCAATAATTCAGCACAATAAGCCGCGAATTTGTGAACAGCCTGCGAACATTGAGGGGAATAGAGTCATTTTCCAGGGATGGGAATGTAGTATGGGGA
Organism: Pristiophorus japonicus; assembly: GCF_044704955.1. Classification (NCBI taxonomy): domain Eukaryota; kingdom Metazoa; phylum Chordata; class Chondrichthyes; family Pristiophoridae; genus Pristiophorus; species Pristiophorus japonicus. Next base: position 391,152 of record NW_027254409.1, on the reverse strand, counting down.
CAGCGAGGGGGATGAAATCTGTGTCCAGGGAGGAGAATGTAATTGGGGGCCAAGGGAGGGAATGCAGTCTGTGGCCAAGGAAAGGAATGGAGTCTGTGACAGGGAGGGGAATGGAGTATGTGGCCAAGGAGAGGAATCGATTCTTTGTCCACGAAGGGGAATCGAATCTGTGTACAGTGAGGGGAATGGAGTCTGTGGCCAAGTTGGGGAATGAAATCTGTGGCTGAGAGGGGAATGCAGTCTTTGGCGAGGTTACTGCGGTTGTGTCGTAAGCTGAAGAAGATGACTTGAAATGTATTATGTGTCGAAATCAGAACCTTTCCAACCATTGTTTTGAAAGTACACTTTGTAACTGGCTTAAGCTGACTTTCCACGAATATTGCAAATAATCTTTAAAGAAGGGACTGTCGCTTTACGAACGTGTCTGTTTACAGCTGGAACTGTGTCAACCAACTGCCTTTCACCTGGTGTGAGTAAATTACAGACTTCCAGTTGACAGAGAGAGTTTGAGACTGGAAATATCAAAATATTTCACAATATAGTGCTCCATTTTGAATAGTTGCTACCGTGCGGCCCACCCCGAGCTCTCCGGAACTGTGGCTGAATAAGGGAAATAAATCAATTCAAACACAACTGAATAAACATTTTACTGGAAGACGTATTGCAGTTTTAACCCTGTCCTGATCATCTGGAATTAGTCATTGTGAGGCAGAGCGGGAGGCGGTGGAAATTACGACAACTGTCTAAAGCTGAATCATTAGTGAATAATGTCTCATATCTCAGTGTATTTGTGAAGGATCTCTCAACGCTGATTTCCACAGATCAGTGTCATTAACAATAACCAGTGGACCTTAAAACACTTGTTGCCGCTGAACACATATTTATTATCCAACACTGGGCATCAGTGCAGAAAGCTGATTGCAAGCTGTTCAATAATATAATCGTTCACTAACATATCTGTGTCAATAAAATCAAATTTCTCTCAAATCCTGTAAACCACTATCACTGGAAGCAAGTTGTGGAAACAACATACTGTTCATTGAACTGGGAGCAGCGAATTAACAAACGATCAAACATTACATGACAGAAACTTCTTTGCATTGCCAGACAAAGAACAAGAGGGTTAAATTGAATACAATTAATAACTAGAACTAAAGGACAAGGACAGCAAATACAGAGAAACATGGGTTACATAAATTATTGCAGATGAAGGACTCACCAGGAACACCAACAGCAGCGAGGAGCGGGTAATAAATACGTTCTACATCCAAAAGTGCCCACAGGATCCAAAGCTCAGTTGGAATCTCCCAGAACATGACTTGACTTTCTGTGAGCTCCAATGAGCGCTGTTCGTTTTAAACAACAACTTCAGTCAAACATTGCTGTATAGACTGAAAACAAATACCTATTTATAGCCTGAGGGAACTCTCCAGTGAGACAATTAAACTGCATACTGAAGGATATTAATCACAGTCACTGAATAAACAAGTTGTCCGAACCTTTTCTTTGCATCACTTTCAATTGCAAAATATCTTAAAAGCAACGTGGCTTTCAGATCAAAAAACTTTATCCAAAACCAAGCACTATTGGTAAAAGCAGAAATAGTTAACTCCACAGAATCACAGCATGCATGTGAAGGGAGCAGCTTCATTTAGGGAGTTTCTATTATTACTGAGATGTAAAATAGCTCTGTAATTTCAGATTTTCAATTCACTTCTCGGGGTAACACAAGTGAAATAAAACAAATGGAAGGATAGAGGCAGGCTAAGTAAATGTCAGTAACATACACGGGGACTGACAGTACAGTTCAAATTAAGGATACATGGGGACTGATAATACAGTGGTTAGTAAGGGTACATGGGGCAGATAATATATTGGTCAATAATGGTACATGAGGACTGATAATACAATTGTCAGTAAGGGTACATGGGGACTGATATTTCAGTGGTTAGTAAGGGTACATGGGGACTGATAATACAATCGTCAGTAAGCGTACATGGTGACTGTTAATATAATTGTGAGTAAGGATACATGGGGACAGATAATACAGTGGTCAGTAAGGGGACATGGTGCAGATAATATATTGGTCAGTAACGGTTCATGGGGACAGATAATACAGTGGTCAGTCAGGGCACATGGGGACAGATAACATATTGGTCAGTAAGGATACGCGTGTGCTATTATTACAATGGTCATTAAGGATTCATGGCGACCGATGCCATACTGACAGTCACACGCCATCAAATCGTTTATTTTCCTCAGAGCAGGGAATGTAGAGACTGGAGGTGAGGAATAGAGATGAAAGGAGCAGAGAGGTGAGGGGAGGAGAAGAGAGAGGACAGGAGGTGGGAGGGAAGTAGACGAGAGGAGATGAGTGTGGAGGAGAGGAGAGGAGGGGAATAGGAGGGCAGAGGTGAGGAGAGGAGATGCGTGGAGTGGAGAAGACAGCAGAGCAGAGTAGAGGATAGGAGGTGAGAGGAGAGGTGGGAGAAGGAAAGAATGAAGATGAGCAGGAAGGGGAGGAGAGGTTAGTGGAGGATAGGATAGATGAAAGGGGAAGTAGAGAGGCGAGCAGAGGAGAGCAGAGCAGAGATGAGTAGAGGAAAGCAGAGGAGAGTTGAAGAGAAGATAGGAGAGCGGAAGAGAGGAGAGGAGGGGAAAGGAGATGATAGTGTAGGGGAGATGGATGGAGAGGAGAGTGGAATAGAGGTGAGGAGAAGGTAGGGGAGAGGAGAGGGATGCGAGGAAAGGAGAGGCGAGGGGAGTGGAGATGAGAGTGTAGGGTAGAGGGGTGGAGAGGAGAGTGGAGTAGAGGTGGGGAGAAGGTAGGCGACAGAAGAGAGATGAGAGTAGCGGGGAGAGGAGGAGAGGAGCGTAGGAGAGAAGGGAGGAATGGAGAGAAGTGGAGAGGTGAGAGATGATGAGAGAGAAGGAGAGTAGAGCAGAGGAGAGGGGAAGGGCAGTGGGAGAGCAGAGGAGCGACCAACAGAGGAGAGGAGAGGAAGAGAGTGGGGAGAGCAGGGGCGAGAAGAGATGAGAAGGGAGGGGAGGAGAGGGGAGAAGAGAGGGGAAGCGGAGAGGAGAGTGAAGGAGAGAAGAGCTGTGGAGATTCGAGCAATGGAGAGGAGAATAGAGGAGATGAGAGGATAGGAGAGAAAAGATGAAAGCAGAGTGGAGAGAGGAGGTAGTAGATTAGAGGAGAGGAGAGGAGAAGAGAGGGGACAAGGGAGGAGTTTAGAAGCGAGGGCAGGAGAGGATAGAAGAGTGGGTAACGGAGAGGGGAGTAGAGGTGAGTGGAGAAGAGGGGAGGGAGTTAGGGGAGAGAAGAGAAGAGAGAAGACAGTGCATGAGAGGAGGAGGTGAAAAGAGGGTAGAGGAAAGGAGGGCAGAGGGGCGGAGAGTGTAGGAGGGGGAGGAGAGAAGTGGAGAAGAGAGGACTAGACAGGGTACAGGAGAGCAGAGGGAAGGAGAGGAGCGGGAAGGAGAGGAGAGGAGAGAACATCAGAGGAAACAAGTGAGGAGAGGAGTTAAAATGAAAGGGGAGAATAGGTGAGGAGGAGAGGAGAGGGGTGAGGAGCGGAGGGGAGAATTTAGGGGAAAGGAGTCGCGATGATTGGAGTGGAGACGAGTGGAGAGGAGAGAGGAGAGTGGACAGAGAAGCGACCTGAAAACAGGAGAGAGGAGAGGATAGGTGAGGATAGGGGTGGATCGGGGAAGACAGGAGATGAGAGAGCAGAGGAGATGAGAGGAGAATGGAGGAGAGGGAAGGGGAGGAGAATTGTGTAGGGGAGAGGGGAGAATGGAGTAGAGGCGTGGAATAGGTAGGCAAGAGGGGAGAAAATGAGGCACAAGAGAGTTGAGGAGAACAGCTGAAAGGGAAGGAGAGTTGCGGAGAGTGGAGAGGAGAGAGGAGAGGAGACAGGAGAGAACGGGAAGACAGGTGAGAAGAGAAGTGGAGAGGAGAGAGGAGGAGATGGGAGAAGGGATGAGCCGAGTGGAGAGGATGGGGGAGGAGAGGGGAGAGGAGAGATGATGAAAGGATAAGGAGGTGAGCAAAGGGGAGAGGAGAAGAGTGTGAAGGAGAGGAGAGGCGAGAGGAGGAGAGTAGTGGAGAGGTGAGGAAAAGAGAGACGAGGGGAGGAGAGGGGAGAAGAAAGCTGAGCAGGGGAGAGTTGTGGAACGGATAGTGGATGTTATGAGAGGAGAGGAGAGGAAAGCGGAGTGAAGAGGGTAGGGAATTAGAGGGGAGGACTGGGGAGAGGAGAGGGTAGAGGCGAGGGTGGGAGAGGAGAATAGAGTAGAGGAGGGTAGATGGTAGAGGAGAGGAGAGAGGTGCGCAGAGGAGAGACGTGAGGAGAGAGGAGAGGAGATGGAGGGTGAGGAGGGGAGCTGTTGTGGTAAAAAAGAGGCTTCTCTCGCTCGGGATGGACCAACTGATATAGTTAACCGACACCTCGCCCAGCTTCCCACTGTATGACGAACACGGAAGTAAACAAACGAAACCTCAGGTTTACCAGTTTTATTACGAGCAATGAACGGGAAGGTTCAGTCTTGGAACCTCCGAAGTAGAAGAATTTTTAAGCATAATGTATACAGGTGTTGGAGAGGAGCTATCCTCCTCCAAAATCATCGAAAGGTCTATTGCTATCAGCGAAGTTACAGTGATTTGTCGACTCTTATCAGACGGGCTCTGAGTGGTACATGAAACTGCCCATCTCTCATCATTGTTTTATTGTATTTTGCCCTCTACCCCAGTCTATCCGACGCTTAGTGTGGTTGTTCTGGCTTATTTATCTCTTCATCAGCGACTTTGAAACAAAACTGCTGACTTTGGCTGTTTCAGTGTTACTAAGGTTAAGCTATAATATAATGCGTATAAGTGTGTTATACCGATATAAGCAAGTGTTACATACATCGACAATTGATAAGTTCACTACGTTCGGCATAATTCTGACCCCCTTTCTATAACCTTACTATTTATCCTTTACAATTCCCCCCTAATGGCCCAGGCTATTTGCCCCAGATAGGCAATTTCGCAATTAATTCCACATGGGTGAGCTTCCAGGGGTGTCCTTTCACTTGGGTATGGCTACTTCCCGAGTTCATGGATCTACCTGTTGGCTTTCCCATCAAGGTTATACTATGTAAGTCCTTTTTGCAGGACTGTCTGTTTTCCCTTTCTTCAATGTTTTAACGATAGTACGGGCTAGGGCCTACCTCTTACGTCGGTTACAGCTTTTTAAAGGATATCAAGGTGAGCCCCCTTGCACGACAACCAATACATTGAGTCCAGCTTCGTTCGTGTATAAGTCCTTTGTAGCCAACATTTTCTCGGTGTTCGAATTATGCCACGCCTGCGTTTTCTGCTGTTTCATCTATCTTCCCTCCACTTGGGGTCTTCACTGTTCTGCCGAAATTCTGCTCCGCCTGGAGTATCCTTTATGTTGTCGAATGGTGTTTGTTTCTCTTTCAATTCTAGTATCGGTTTTCCTTGTGGCCCGATGGTCTTCGCATAACCTCCTCAGGCAATGTCCATCATTGTCCCATCGATCATTCCTCCTTTAGCTCAGGGGTTATAATAAACCCATTTATATCTGTCTCATCAAGTGGAGTAAAGCAGACGTCAATATCCATAATGGTGCATGAGGTTTTCCTTCATTCATTTCAGTTGCCGTGGTGCTCACACATCAATCTCCATATCCTCGTACTACAGCGATAATTTAGTAATCCTGTGTTAGTGGGGGTGATACTCAAGGTGCACCCGTCCACTTGGTTATATCCACAGTCATCTTTTCTCATTCGTAGTGGATCTCGACATAAAGCAACTTGGTTATTTTTATAACAATCTACATATGCTGAGACTCTTAGTACTGTTGTTCTCTTCAATTAAATTTCTGGTTTTTCATCGTACCGCACGCGAGTTTGATTCCTTATTTCTCCTACATTGTTTGGTATAGAGGATCTCCTGTTGTCATATCATACTGTCGTATAGATAATACAAAATCTATTTAAATGTCTGGTAACACAGCTGGCCTTTGAAACCCAAGCATGACTGTTTCTCTGCACCTCGCAGGCATGAGTCATGTTTTTGTCTAAGGTCCAGTTGGTAAATATATCGAATGTTATCCAATCCGGCACATTTCTATTCTGAAGCTACTCTATGTTATGTTGTATTCCATTGAGCAACCATGCTCCATATCCTGCACGTACTAGTTCTGTCTGTATGGTTTTACTTAAGTTGCGTTATGCTCTATTCATTTATAGTTCTGGTGTGGTCTCGCAATGTGTGGGCCACTGTAATAATTCGCTTTCTGCGCCATTACCCAGCTGTACCTGTATCTTTTCATTATCCTTATCCCTTTCCAGCAATCCCTGTCAGGTTAATGTTAAGGCGTTAACTCAATCATCTAGCGTGTGCAGGTCTATCGTTTTGCAACTCCCGCCACATACACGTATCCCGCCGTGTATTCTGCAGTGTATCCTGCCACGTATCCTGCCGTGTATCCTGCCTCGTGCCATTTCTAGTATCCCTCTTTTTCCCCTATCCCGTCTTTTTTTACCTGACCCTCTTTCCACATTAAACTTCATGGTTTTGGATTCAGCGCCTTTAAGTGCTCGAAGGATCAGGTTTCTATACAGGCTTATACTGTTTAACCCGCAGATGTTGGGGTAGCTTTATTGTTTAATTTTAGGAATACAGTAATTATTCGCTGACGTACCCTGAAGTGTATCTTATCCTTGGTCTGCCTTATCAATTTCTCTTTTGCCCCAGTGTTCACAGTTGGACGCGTTTGTGGCGCTGAGGGTGTGATGGTCGAGGGCCTGGTAGCGCTCACTGTTGCTAAAGTAGTGGATGGGTCCGTGTTGGTGGGTCTATCTCTGGAGATATCCCTCCACCACCATTCATAGATGTTCATGAAATCTGCACCCCATTCCCCTGTTGCAATATGTTTGTCCCTCCTGATTAAAAACACACCGCGGTCTTATTCCCACTAATTATGGTTCTATATTATTGGCTCATCCCCAATGTTGTTTCGTTTCCTTGTAACATTGTTTTATGCCCGTTATTTAACTCTACTGTTGCTCCGTCCGACACCATCAGTGTTTTTGATGTTTTATTAAACTAATGTCGTCCGAGTCCCTGTAATACAGGCCTTGCCATCCCTCAGTCTGTTGTCCCTGATATGAGGCTGCGTTACTCCACGTTATTTCCATGAGCTCTCGAGTCCTGCAAAAAGCAATATTTTCCGGTCGTCACTGGTTAGTTAGTGACCATGCTTTTTTAACTTGGTCCAGTGTTTCCACTTGCCGATACTCCTTATAAGTACCATAACGTACTATGATTACCTGATAGAGACCGATCCATTTGGATGCGATCTCGAACCTCTCTGGGGTAATCACTTGACTGCATATTTGGGGTGTTTGGAACTTCTGTTTCTTAGTGTCGTTCTCTAAATCCTTGATTTGTTGATCTCTAAACTTTTACTCTATATCAATTCTATTATAACTAAACAGTATGTTTTCCCCCTGTTGCTGGATAATGGTCCAATAAAATCTACCAGCAAATTTTCCCAGAGTCCCTTCGGTCGGGGCTAATGTCCCATTCTGACCTTTACTTTCCCCACTGGGTTTTATTTTGTGCATATCACGCACCTTCTGCAGAGGTCCTCTATATCTCTAAATATTCCATTCCACCACCAGCATCTGGACATCGAGCTTATCATGTTGGTTCTACCTATATGCACATACCCATGGTATAAATTTAATAGGCTCCCCTGGATGCATTCCAGGGCCACCACATTCCCATCTTTTCTCCATATCCCGTCGGTCCCTTGTTTGGCCCATCTCTGCTTCCATCCCTCCTGTTCCTGCGGATTGGCCTCTCCCTGTACCTCAAGCATATTTACTTCCTCAGGCCTGATTTTACATGCTCTGCCTTGGGCTTCCCCGGCCAGTGTACCTGCCACTCGCTTGGTTGCTTCATCTGTCCATGCATTCCCCTGTTCATACTGATCATTCTTTTTTACATGTGCTTTAATCTTTATTATCGCACACTCCTGGGGTAGGTGGGAGGCTTCCATTAGATGTTTATCAATGTCCTCATGTTTAATCGGTCCTCCTCCTGAGGGCGTGTATCCCCGTCTGCTCCAGGCTATCATATAATCATGCACTAATCCGAAAGCGTTTCGACTGTCTGTATAGACGTTTACTCATTTTCCCCTAGCCAGCCTCAGAGCCTCAGTGAGAACCACTAATTCAACCACTTGAGCTGATAGATTCTCTTCTAACCGTCCTTCCCCTTTGGCCTGACCGCTGCGATCTACCACGGCCCATCCTGTCTGTGGTGTCCCATTGATATAGCGCCAAAACCTATCTACATATAGATCCATGTCTGCCTCCTCAAGCGGGGTTTTATTTGCCTGACTACTTCTCTCATCTTCTTCTGTTGTGCTACACTGATGCTCCTCTCCCTCTGTATTTTATTATTGTTACCGTCCCGTTGTGTGGGTGGGGGGGGGGTGGCGGGAGAGGAGGGAGGAGAGCATTATTTACCACCTCGCCATTTGTGCATCGAATACCTTTTTAGCCTTCCAGTGTTAGGTAATTCTACTAAGGTACGCTGGGTTTGTAGAATAATGCATCCTGGCATTATTATTGGTTCGTTAACTCTGATGGCCCAAGCAGCACAGTCGAGGGCATCAACGCAACTGGACAGTCCTGCAGCTACAGGTTGCGGTTTATCTGAGTAATATGGCACTGGGCTATGCCTTTCGCCATGTAATTGAATCACTACCGAGTTATAATGATGGTTAATATGGTAGGAAGAGACGTAAAAGGGCCTATTCTGGTCTGGTAGTCCCAGGGCTGGAGCACTTGTGAGAGTTTGTTTTAACCGCACACATGCAGTTTCTTGATCTAGATCCCAGTTTAGTGGCTCTTAGGAGGGTTCCCATCCTTTGACCTGTTTCTGTATAGGTTCGGCCACCTTGGCATATTCGGGAATAACATTTCTGCAGTAGTTTAATAGCCCTAGTATCTGCCTGACCCCTTTCACGGTTCCTGGTCTGGGGATTGATTGAATTGCTTCCTTACTGTCCTCGGGCATCTGTCTCTTCCCTTACGATATTATGTATCCCAGATATGTTACTTCGCTCCTTCTTTCTCCTAAGTCTACTGGTTCCAAAATCCCTGACAATATTCGATGAAATATGCTCCAGCTGTTATTGAATCACAGTGGTACCTTGGCCCATGTGTATTGTTATCCATTTAGCATGAAGATAAATTTTCCTTGAGACTCTTTGGCTAAGGGAATCGTCCAAGTTCCATTCACTATATCCAGCATGGTGAATATCTTATGATCTGGATCCAGGCCATTAAAAATTGTGGCCGGACTTGCCACTATTGGGTGTTGTCCGGAAGTCACCTTATTCAGGGTGGTATAATCGATAGTCAGTCGGTAACACCGGTCGGGTTTCTTCATCAGCCACACAGGTGAATTAATGGAAGCTATTACATATTTCAATATACTTTGCTCCTCTAATTCATGCACTATCTGACAGACCGCTATCTAAGCTTCGGGTGTTAATTGGTACGGTCGGTGAGCTTTGTGTTCGGGTCCAGGAAATTTGATGGGTGATATCTCTGCTAATCCACAATCTTGTTTGCATTGTGCCCACAGAGTCGGGTATAATTGGCACACGCTACCCAATACAGCCATTGAATCCCACTCGGGTTGGATTATGGTTGTTCCTGCCATTCGTTGCTGCTGGTGTCCCGAGTTTTCGAACTTAATTCGGTTTTCGTGCTGATCCCCCAAAATTATCCGATTACGCTGAAGAGCTATTAGTACCCCTATCTCTCTTAATGTATCGCTGCCTTCTGTATACCTTCTTTATGTTGCCTTCTGTATTCTGACAGCACCAAAACTGAGCAGGTAGCATTACCCCTGTATTTCGACAACACCATCTCACTTAGGGTTGCATTCTGATATGCCCCACTCTCTCCTTGTATGTTGATGGTCCTATGGGTCAGGTGCAAATCTAAGTTGGTTATTGGGTGTTCTCTGGTTGGGGCGGTGGTGGCAGTGGTACCAGTGGTGCTGGTACCTGTCTGAGCGTGTCCATCAGATCTTCCCTGATTAATGGTATTCCCTTCTGTGCCTGTTTGTGGTCTCGCCATCCAGCGCCTTCCTCATAACTCCAGCTATCTTTGGCCAGATGTCCAAGTTTACCACAATTTTGACATCTCCCTTTAGAATTGCCGAAACCTCTGCTTTTCTGCAGGCAATCCCTATTGAACTTGCCTTCCTGATTGCAGTTTAAACATATCAGTGGAGCTGCGCAGGAGTGTGTCTCTTCCTCCTTCGTCTCTGTTGCTAACGCTGTTGTTGCTATTTTTGCTCTTTTATCCCTTGTTCTATCTTTAACCCCTCTACATGTTCTGCCCATTCCAAAGTTTCATCATAATCATCTCCAATCTTAAATAATCACTTAATTATCTTTTGATGTGCCTTTCCTCGTCCATCCTTAAACATTTTCAAGAATGCTGCATCATTTATGTTGCGGTCATCAGCCCCAGAGTGGTTTTTGTATTCAATCCACTTTCGTTCCCCGTACTCCCCAACCCTTTTCCCTGCCTCTTGAGTCACAGTATTCTACTCCAATCTTTTGTCAGAGTTCTGTATCTCTACTATTTTGCTTTAGCGGGTGGTAACTTATTCAATAGAATTTGTCTCCTGTGGGCTGAGGGGCACCTCCTTTATGGTAATTTGGGCTGCTCTACTCCCACTGGAGCGAATGGTGGTCGTACGTATCAGTGCCACTGATAAATAGCCATCATCATGTGCCGGGGCCACCTCTACTCCAAACTCATTATCCCTCTCTGATTGACTGTTAGGTTGGGTTTGTGGACTGCACTTACCCACCTTGGGGTACGTTATCTCTATTACCGTAGGTGATGGTGCTATGTCTGTGCTTTGCACTATCCATCTGGTCCTGTCTTTTTCTCTGCCAGCTTATTTATCTTTAGCTTCTAACTCTTGAATTTGATGCGTTTAAGTATCTATCTGTCCTCTGCAGCAGGTGAATATTGTTACATAGGCTTTCTTCGTTTTGTTTTCATTCTGAATATCCCCACATTTCTTCTGTCTGTCAGGTGAGTCTTTTTTCTTTTATTAAGAAATCCAAATTAATAATGTCCAGTATAAAACCGCTTTCAATGGAAAGGGTTAACTCTTTTACAGGTTTGTAAGAAGGCCTGGCGTCATTACGTGACTTCGGGTATTCATCTGCAAATTTTTCCCAAGTCTTTGTGCTTTCAAAACTTGCTAAGAAATTAGGAATCCGTTAAAATAGTATAAATTATTAGTAAAGTTGTCAAAATAAAACCTTCTCAGCGGGAAAGGCAGCATTTTAGATTAAACTCCAATTTCTCTACACATCCAATTCAAATACTTGCCAACGAGTTTTTCATTGATTTAAAGCGAGACCACACATTTTAATAGCTATTTTGTTTACAGAAATCCAATTTCCACGCAAGCTATATACATTCCAGCATTTTGTTTTTTTATGTTTCCGTTCACTGAGCAAATCTTGTGTTTTATTTCTCTCAGCACAAAATCTAAACTTCAGTGCCGGTCCATCTTTTTAAGAATCCTGTAATTCCTAGTTTTTTCTTTCTGTGCTGAGTTCACAAAGCTTAGACCTTTTCCCCCTTTTGAATCTGAACTTAATCATTTTTTGATGACCTTACTCCAGTCCATAGTTAAACATCTTGGTTTCTCTTTCTCGGCACAAAGCGTTGTCGGGTTTAACTCATAAATTTTTATATTTCAACCAATATCTTTTTCACAGCCAATTTAAATCTCATTTCTTCAAATTTGGTTTTGTATTTTGATGATCTTCCTCCAGTCCATTTTCCTCAACATCTTTGTTTCTCTGCAGCTTTCAAGGTCATATTTCTATCTTTTGATAAAAACAAACTGTCCTTTGTAAATTCAATTTGATTTCCAACATTTTTCTTTTCTTTTATTAATTTTCCATGTATCTCAGCGAGCATTTTAACCCACTGGCCAGTTTATTTTGGATCCTGGGGTCCAAGCCCACGGTTTAGGTTGTATTTCTTCTTGTTTGCACCGCACACGATCAATACCAGCCTCACAGTGTTATTACCACGTCACGCTTCAGGACATACGCCTTATATTTCCCATAACGATCGCTGGGGTCCACTCCCCCCGCGGTTGCATTCCTTCTTTTTCAGGCATACACCTATCCCACCCTTGGTTTTCAGCCATCTGTGGTTCGTTATAAGTTGTCCGACAGCTGAACCCTTCTAATCATTTATACAAATTAACTCCTTCCCCGTCAATGCTACAGCTGCATGTGGTAAAAAACATGCTCACTACCATTTAGCTGTCACGTGATCCAGGTCGGAAGGTCTGCATTCGGTTCATGACGCCAAATGTTGGGGTTAAAAAGGAGGCGTATCTTCTTTGACGTGGACTAACTGATAAAGTTCATCGACACCTCACCTTTCTCCCACTATATAACGACCACGGAAGTTAACACACGAAATCCCACGATGAACTGGCTTTTATTACGAGCAATTGCACGGGAAGGTTCAGTCGTGGCACCTCCGAAAAAGAAAAGTTTTCAAGCATAACTTATACAGGTTTTGGAGAGGAGCTATCCTCCTGCAATATCATCGATAGGTCTATTGATATCAGCAAAGTTACATTGATTTGTCGACACTTATCCGACGGGCTCTGAGTGGTAAATGCAACAGTCCATCTCTCATCATTGTTTTGTTCCATTTTGCCCTCTACCCCAGTCTATCCGACGGTTAGAGTGGCTGTACTTGCTTATTTATCTCTTCCTCAGGGACTTAAAAAAACTGCTGACCGGCTGTTTAAGTATTACAGAGGTTACGGATTCAGTTCAATGTGTTATACATTTGCGCTGTACCTACATAAGCAAGTGTTACCTACATAGCAATTATAAGTTCAAGACCTTCATCATAATTCTGAGCTCCTATTTGCAACCTTACAATTTATCCATTGAAGGGGTCGATGCAAATCCTCCATCATTGCTCCCCATGAGTCCTCTCATTGTTTAGTGAGACGTTTATTCTCTCTGCTTAGATCTTCGTTTTACACCTCAAGATTTCCGAATTGTTTGCACTGCAGCCCCGACGTGAATTGCATTGATACTCTGCTGTTGGATTACTGCAGTAGCTGAGGCAAATTGACTCTGCAAATTCACAATTTTCTGTTTAATGTCTGAATCTATTTTCTGCAATTCTTCATTCTTAGCCGATTTTTTTTTTCAGTTCTGATATTTTATCCTCTAATTCTTTCTTGACCTTTGATTGACGTCCTCGGAAGTACGAAGCTGCACAGGTGACTAGACGCATCGTCTTACCCAGATTCCATTTCTTAGCTTTAATGTGTTCATAAATAAAAGTGACCACATCCTTAAGGGATGCATTCGGATTCTTCTCGAGGCAATCTAGCAACTGTGTCTGCACTTGCGTTTCGTCCCATCTTTTTTCTATCTTTTTCTGATACTCTTCCAAGAGACACTCCTCCGGCATCTGAAAATTAATTATTTTTAAGCAAGCTTCCTTAATGAAGATAACAGTCACTAGCAGTTGACTTAAATCAACCTTACACAAGATTTGATCGGTGATCAAACGATCTGCCTTGCATCTGCTGGTGATACACAACAACTTGTTTTCAAATAGACAGAAAAAATTACAAGAGTTCCCAATTAACTTGATTATTGAGTATATTGCATTTTGTTCAATATCTCTTTGTTTTGTTCCTTCGTGGTCGCCAGATGTAGTTTTTATCCAATGAGCAGCTTTTTGCCGCTTTGCTAACTATAGCAATTCAACTATTTTCAGGGTATATATTTAATTCAAACTGGGAGACTCTTGTTCAGATCATACCAAATGCTTTTAATAGAGGTATAGTGAGTAAAAACAGTGTTTTATCAAGTAAATTACATTCTGTTACAAAAAGTAACACTAAACAAATTATAGTCGCAGCCTAATTCTCGATAACGTCCTCTCGAGCTGACCGTGGTGCCGACTCCTTATCTCCTGTTCGCTTGATTTGCACTGCCTTCTGAGTAGAAGAGCTGTTACCTTATACCATTTTTCTCCCATTCAAAAGCTGTGAAAATTTACAGCTGTTGTAGCCTTACAATAGATCATATTATCTATTGCCTTTGACTTTCTATGTTATCTCTATCTCCCTCCCTCTCTGTGGCACGAATCACTTCTCTGAGAACAATTATACAGACCATGGTCACACAGAATTCATTACTGAGCTTGGCTTTACAAAGATATGACAAGAACTGGTACGCAATGTATACCTTTATGTTATTGAATAATAATTTTGGCCTTGATCTTTCTATTTCTAAATGAAGCTTTATCAGCAGTTACAAAAATGGATAAAATAATAATGACTCAATTTAACGTGATGCTTTGTTCATGTGTGGACATGTATAAGTATGGTTATGTCGAAATGTTTGTTTATGTTGAGGTGTAAGTGTGTTTGAGTTTTCGTGTAACATTGTGTTTACATGTAAGTGTGTGTGTATGTTTTGTGTTAGTTTGTGTTTGGATTTATATGCATGTTCATGTTTGTGTAAGTGTGTTGAGGTGTGTGTTTTCCTGCAAGTGTATGGTTATGTCTCAATGTTGTTCATGTTTAGATGTAAGTCTGTGTGTGTATGTGTGTGTATGTTTCGTGTAAGTGTGTGTTTTGATTGATGCGTGTGTATAAGTGCAATAGTGTGTTTGCATGTAAGCGTGTGTGTGTTTTGTGTATATCTGTATTTGGATTGATGCGTTTGTGTACGAGTGTGTATGTGTTTTGTGCAAGTCTGTGTGTGGATTGAGGTGTATATTTATCTGTGTGTAAGTCTGTTTGTGTGTTTTGTGTAAGTGTGTGTGTGGATTGATGTGTGTGTTTATGTGTGTGTAAGTTTGCTTTGTGCAAGTGTGTGCGTGGATAGATGTGTGTGTTTATATGTGTGTAAGTATGTATAAGTGTGTTTTGTATTAATGTGTGTGTGGATTGATGTATGTGTTGATATGTGTGTAAATGTGTGTAAGTGTGTTTTGTGTTAGTGTGTGTCTGGATTGATATGTGTGTCTATGTTTTTGTAAGTGTGTATAAGTTTCAGTTGTGCAAGTGTACGTTTCGATTGACGTTTATTATTGCTATTGTTCAAAGTTTCCGAGAGTACCAATAACTGGATTTGACAATGATGGTTTTCATTATATTCTAGTTATGTATAATATTACGTGTCAGGTTGTTAGTATGTCTTTATATGTAAGTCTATGTGTGTTTATGTGTAATTGTGCACTTACACAAAAACACAAACTTATACAAAATCATCAAAACACTCACATGTGAACACACACAAACTCACTTTCACATGTATTCTCCTCCGCTCTGTGTAAATGTGTTCTGTGTGAGGCGCAATGTGACATCAGCCGAACGAATGCAACAATTCAACCGATGGGCTTCAGCAACATCAGGGACACAACTGTGAGAAACCCGCAGAGGATTCAGTCACCAGTTTAGACATGGCCCATTAGAATTCAACATGTTAGTTTACAATTAACAGGGACTTTTGCACCCCCAACCCTATTTAAAAATATTACGTGGAATAAATAGCTATTTCAGAATATAATACTCATATGGAAAGTTTAAAATCTTTAGAGCATGGGTTAGAACGTACGATGGCAACTTACTGCATTTCAAAGAGAGTGGTTCACTTCCCATCTCCCTGCGGGAGGGGCAGTGGAGGTTACATGAATTACACGTTTCCCTTTCTCCTCTCGCTGGTGCGTGTGAGAGGTACAGTGAGTTAAAATTACCCTTTACTCCCTCTCAGCTGAAGTTACCTTCAGGAATCCTGTAATGAGAGAACTCCACCCAGTTTCTAACTCATGCTGTATCTGAGCTGGGAGCGCTGGCTGTACAAGCCTTGGGAACGAGATCCGCAAACACCCTATTTCAGATAAACAGCCCTCACATTGGCCAAAATAGGAAACATAATTAATTGTAAAGGCTGTGTGTTTAACTCACGATTGGAAGAAAAGCCCTTTATTGTTTTTTATTCAAGTACTGAAATGCAATCGAGACATTCTCATTGACAAGAATGTCGAAGAAAGCAATAAAGAAAGGAAAGATCGATTACAAAGATAAACTTGCGCAAAACATGAAAACGGATAGTAAAAGCTTTTACAGATATGTAAAACGGAAAAAAGTGACTAAAGTAAATGTTGGTCCCTTAGAAGATGAGAAGGGAGTTTTAATAATGGGAAATGTGGAAATGGCTGAGAGCTTAAACAATTATTTTGCTTCGGTCTCCACAGTGGAAGACACAAAAACCATGCCAGAAATTGCTGGTCAAAGGAATGTGGGAAGGGAGGACCTTGAGACAATCACTATCACTAGGGGGGTAGTGCTGGACAGGCTAATGGGACTCAAGGTAGACAAGTCCCCAGGTCCTGATGAAATGCATCCCAGGGTATTAAAATCGATGGCGGAAGTTATAGCAGATGCATTCGTTATAATCCACCAAAACTCTCTGGACTCTGGGGAGGTACCAGCGGATTGGAAAGAAGCTAATGTAACACTTCTGTGTAAAAAAAGAGGGCAGACAAAAGGCAGGTAACTATAGGCCGGTTAGTTTAACATCTGTAGTGGGGAAAATGCTTGAAACTATCATTAAGGAAGAAATAGCGGGACATCTAGATTGGAATAGTGCAATCAAGCAGACGCAGCATGGATTCATGAAGGGGTAATCATGTTTAACAAATTTACTGGAATTCTTTGAGGAGTTAACGAGCATGGTGGATAGAGGTGAACCGATGGATGTGGTGTATTTAGATTTTCAAAAGGCATTCGATAAGGTCCCACACAAAAAGTTACTGCAGAAGATAAAGGGACACGGAGTCAGAGGAAATGTATTAGCATGGATAGAAAATTGGCTGGCTAACAGAAAACAGAGAGTCGCGATGAATGGGTCCTTTTCGGGTTGGAAATCGGTGGTTAGTGGTGTGCCACAGGGATCGATGCTGGGACTACAACTGTTTACAATATACATAGATGACCTGGAAGAGGGGACAGAGTGTAGTGTAACAAAATTTGCAGATGACACAAAGATTAGTGGGAAAGCGGGTTGTGCAGAGGACACAGAAAGGATGCAAAGAGATTTAGATAGGTTAAGCGAATGGGCTAAGGCTTGCCAGATGGAATACAATGTCGGAAAGTGTGAGGTCATCCACCTTGAAGAAAAAAAACACGCAAAGGGAATATTATTTGAATGGGGAGAAATTATAACATGCTGCGATGCAGAGGGATCTGGGGGTCCTTGTCCATGAATCCCAAGATGTTAGTTTGCAGGTGCAGCAGGTAATCAGGAAGGCGAATGGAATGTTGGCCTTCATTGCCAGAGGGATGGAGTACAAAAGCAGGGAGGTCCTTCTGCAACTGTATAGGGTGTTGGTGAGGCCGCACCTGGAGTACTGCGTGCAGTTTTGGCCACCTTACTTAAGGAAGGATATACTAGCTTTGGAGGGGGTACAGAGTTGATTCACGAGGCTGATTCAGGAGATGAGGGGGTTACCTTATGATGATAGATTGAGTAGAGTGGGTCTTTACTCGTTGGAGTTCAGAAGGATGAGGGGTGATCGATAGAAACATTTCAAACAATGACAGGCATACACAAGATAGAGGCAGTGGGGTTGTTTCCACTGGTCGGGGAGACTAGAACTAGGGGGCAGAGACTCAAAATACGAGTGAGCCAATTTAAAACTGAGTTGAGAAGGAATTTCTTCTCCAACAAAGTTGTGAATCTGTGGAATTCTCTGCAAAGGGGAGGAATTGAGGATAGCTCATTGAATGTATTCAATTCACAGATAGATAGATTTTTAACCAATAAGGGAATTAAGGGTTATGGGGAGCGGGCGGGTAAGTGGAGCTGAGTCCAAGCCCAGATCAGCCCTGATCTTGTTGAATGGCGGAGCAGGATCGAGAGGCTAGATGGCCTTCTCCTGTTCCTAATTCTTATGTTCTTATGTTCTTATGACGTTGTCCATCAGAACAAGGGAAATGCTTTACCACTGGATTTATTGACGGTTCTGTTGGTGATTATCAATGGGATCACTTCATGTCCCACCACACAGGAGTGAGAGTCGCCGCTGGCCCATTCCTTGGCTGCAATGGATAGCAGGCTGTACATGAAGAAGGAGCTGCTGCCGTTCTCCGCCATCACCTCGGTGTTCTTGTAGTTGCCGTAATCCACCAGTTTATCATTGACGGTCCTTTTGACGAAGATCTCTCGGGTGGAGAAACCTCTCACTAAGCAGGTGAGGCTGACCAACCTCTGAGCAGAGACTTCTTCTGCTGAGGGCAGGAGGACAGACATGGCCGGTTCCCGCGGATCTTTCGCTGTAGGACAGTTACAACAAAGGCCAATGAACTGGATAGTTCCAGAGACAATGGGGGAATTTCAACCCAATACAGCGGGCGGGTTGTGGGCGTGGAGGTTGTTAAATTGGTAAAAATCAGAATCCCGACCTCAACACGCCTACTTCCAGTTGTAATATTATATTTGAGTAATATATTTAAATGAGATTGGAATCCTCTATTTTAACCACCATTTGGTGTTTAACTGTCGCTGGTCCGGCTTGACAAACTGTGTAAATCTCAGCAGTTACAGCAAGGCGGGGATTGCTGCGCCCAGCTGGTAATTGCCCTTACACCGACCTCCTGGATCCAGGGTCCCTGCCTAACCCATCGCCCGCGATCCGCGACCTCCTCACTCGGCTTCCAATCCTCCCGCTTTCACTGGTGGCCTGTGAGACCAACGCCCACAACTCGCCTTCCTCATTTAAATTCAGCCATTTTCCGATGGTTAGATGTGAGAGAAATGGACACTGCATTGCATTTTAACGTTTTACCTTTTCCCCTCTGTTGCCTCTCTGGTTTTCCATCCCTTATCAAAGGGAACGTGATCTTTCTCTCTGAAATCTTGAAGCGTTGGACTGGAAAATGACATAGAATTTAATGCACAGAACGAGGAGATTTGGCCAACTGGTCTATGCCGGTGGTTGTGATCCACACAAGCCTCCTCCGAGCCCACTTCATCTAAACCTAATAATATACCCTTCTATTTCTTTCTCGCTCATGGACTTATCCAGTTTCCCCCAAAATACATAATCTCAGGTCCCAGAGTGCTGAGTTGGTGGAATTACCAACCTGAATGATCAGAGTAGCCATTAAACACTTTATATAATCAATTGGCCCTTGCACACGCATCGAAATTGTCGCAGTTTCTCACTTATTGCAACAATCTCCCCGCTCACCCTTTTCCTTGTGGCTGGAATCTCTGAGAGGAATCGGCATATCCTGATGGCTCACCACGCAGTAGAACTTATCCCCACTCAGCCAGTCTTTTGTCGAGATGTTTAAGTTGCTGATCACACTGTTGGGATCCTCTCTGGGTTGGACGGCAATCTCTGATTTCAAAGTCTCGTTTTTTCGGGTCCAGGTCACGGTGAGCCCATAAGGAGCGTCAGACACGACAAACGTTAAGGTCACCGTTGCCTCCAGTAAAACCTGTTCCAATTACGGTGGGCGAAGAGTGATTTTTAATCGCTGCATGGGACATCCACTGCGAAACAGGAATGAAAGTCAGGAAAAGCCGCATCTTCAGAATCAGGACACCAATAATTAGCCTTAACTCTTTCAAGGGGAAATTCTCACTTTTGAGATATCAACCTCTCGCTATTGCTTGAACACCGTCGTTATGGAAGGACAATGAATTGGCAACGATTCCGGGAGGTCTGTAATATTTCCTGTGTATTTGAGCCAGAGCCACCTGTAATGGGCTATGAAACAAATACCTGGCGTAAAATGGGAATACATTGGGACGCAATTGTGATAGGCACTGAATAGCGCTCTTTCTGAAATCCTTTGCTCCTTTACGCCCGTCTATAGATTATTGCACCCAAGTGCATCTCCACTGGTTATAATAGCTGAAGCCCGAATAGCCCAAGTTCAAGAGGTCTACACTAGCATTATACTTGTTCAAAACCAGTGTCAAATTAATTTCAGGATTTATGGGACAACAGGAAACAAAGTTAAGTTTCTAGTCTTTTGCTGCTATTTTTGTTGCGATGAAAATGTGCACGAACCAGTCACATCCCCCGTCAGAGAAGAAGTGCAAATTCCGGAGAATGGAGTTGCAAGGAATCTTTTGTGGTGGGGCATCATTTGTAATGATGTGAGGTAGTTTGTTAATATCTGTAATTACTGAACATTTATCATGTCTGGTGAGAGAGATTCAGAAAGCACTATGACCTCAGGGCATTAATAGTAACATAGGAATAGGAGAAGGCCATTCAGCCCATCCATTCTGTCCCGCCATCTAGTTAGATCATGGCTGATCAACACTCAACACCATCTTCACGCCTTGGTTATGTAACCCATGATAACCTTGCCGAACAAAAATCTATCAATTTCAGTTTTCAACTTTTCAATTGAAAGCAAGTGTCAGCAGCTTTTGGGGAGGGAAATCCCGACTTGCACTATTCTTCCTGTGAGAAAATCCTTTCTGACATCACCTCTGCACGGCCTAACTCTAATGTTAAGGTTCTGCTACTTGTTGTGGACTCTCACATCAAACTAAATAAATGTTTCTATAACTAATCGATACAATTCCATTTATCAACTTAAACACGTCAATTGTATCATCTCTTGACGTTCTATACTCACCACCTGATCATTTTACATTATTAGCCCCGGTATAATTCGGGTAAACCTGCAGTTTAGCACCTCCACGTATATCCTTCCTCAGGTGCGGAGCCCAGAATTGGGCTCAGTACTCTGAATAGGGTAGATGCCCATTCTTGCAGTGGGTTCCTGGACAGTTAGCATTAAAGGATTCCAGACTCCTATTGCCATTCCGTATATGATCAGCCAACTCAGGATATACCTGAGACTAAGGACACTTCACTCACTGCCTGACACCAGAGCAAGGGGAAAGCTTCTTTGGCGAGGATAATAAACCCTGAGCAATGAGGAATCCTGAACCAGAAGATCGTGGGTTGAAGTCTCACTCCAGTTATTTGATCACAGTATGTAAGCTGAGTCTCTCAGTGCAGTACTGGGGGCGTGGTGCATTGTCGGAGGTGCCGTATTTCGGATCATGTGTTAAACCAAGAATCCGTCTAGCCTCTCAGGTGGAGGTAAAAGTTCCCCTGGAATTATTTCAATGAAAAGCAGAGGAGTTCTCCCTGGTGTCCTGGGAATATTAATACCTCAAGAAATAACACTAAACAAAAAAAATAGTCGTTATCACACTGCTGTTTGTGGGAGCTTGCTGTGCACTAAATGACTGCTGCACTTTATACATTACAACTGTGACCACATTTCACAACTTAATTCATTGCCTGGCAAGCGCTTTGGTTCAGTCTGTGGTCGCTGAAGGCGCTGTATAAAGGCAACATTGTATCGCAAGAATACACAAACTGCATGATTGGAAATTAGGAATATTCCTCTGCTTTCTACTAATTTCAATCAAAGTCCTGACTGAGATCAACGCTCAGAATGGTCTGGAACCTCCCTGGATTGTGCCTCTTACCCTGAGATCTGCTGAAGTTACGGCTTTGTGTGCCCCATTCATGAGTGACCTGGCAGGTGTAGACCGAGCCGGTGAACCATTCCCTGTCGGGGAGTGTCAGCCGACTGGCCGTCAAAACGTTTCTGTTCATCTCAAAGGCGGGAGAGGTGGTGAAGCCCGAATCCAGGAGTTGTTCACTCTTCAGCCAATTCATGGTCAGTGACTTTGGCCTTAATTCGATGATTGAACACATGGCGCTTGCATATCTGCTGCTGATGATTTGTTCAGTGGAGCTTAGCAAGAGGAGAACAATTGGAGGAACGATGATCCGTTCAGGACGTTTACGAGAAGGCATTTTATTGACATTGCTTGTAAAATAAATGATTAAGAAATGCAAAGTGTCCTTATATTTTAACAAGTTCTTTGCTGTCAGATTCACACTAACCTGGCATTTGAAGAGAGCAAGATTGTGCACAGTATACTCAGTGTAATATGCAGACCAGAACTGTGCATAATATTCTAAGTGCGATATGGGGACCAGAACCATGCACAGTATTCTAAGTGTGATAGGGAGACCAGAGCTGTGCATACTATTCTAAGTATGATATGGAGACCAGAAGTTCACACAGTATTCTAAGTATGAGAAGGAAAGCAGAATTGTAAACAATATTCTAAATGTGATAAGGAAACTAGAACTGTGCACAGTATTCTAAGTATTATATGGAGACCAGAACTATGCACAATACTCTAACTGTTGTCTAACCAAGTTTCTATACAAGTTGAACATAACTTCTCACCTTATCAGAGTTTGCCCTGTATCTCACATCATTAACCTGACATTGTGATGTTCCACACCGATCCACCACGTCGAACCTCGCAGCAAATTGTGCTGCTCCCCAACTCGGACTCGGTGATGGTTAACTGGCTGCTCAGTGTGTAGGCTCAATTCTTTTTGATCAATGACGGGTAGATCTTCAATCCAGTGGTGATCGGCTCTTTATCTTCCTTCCAGAAAAGTCTGATGATGTCAGGGGAGTAGTCCATCACCAAACAGCCCTACGTGATGGAGCCATCGGTGCTGGGTTGTTCACAGGAGGCGAACAGGGCGCAGAGGGTGGGGGGAGACCGTGTTACTGGGAAGGAATGGCCCATTGAACAAGTTAGACTCTGTAATCCGTGCTTATAAAAGAAATAAACAAATCGAAATTTGACTGCAGAATAAACTAATTCCACCATTTCTCCATCAAAGACTACACAGGCATTTGAGCTTCTGTCAGTTCTATCGTAAGCACTTGTCAATGCGCTGGTCAGGAACGCACCTCTCTATCACCGAGCTCTATCACATTACACAACAAGAACCTTTGCACAACTCGTCAATAAAGACGCCTTCATTGGATCATACAATAGCAAAACAGAGAAATGTTCCTGTTATTTCGGCCTGCATTTATTTCTCAATCAGCACCATTTCTTGTCCTTTATTTAATTGCAGTTTGGGGAAATTTGCTCTGTGCACGTTGCCTGCGGTTTATCAGTACAAAACAACAGTGACTGCACTTCAAAGTAACATCGGAATTCCTGCTTCGGACGTTAGCAAAAAACCCTCCAAACTTGCCTACCACATAATTCAACAGGTAGCATTTCCATAGTCTAGTTTCTAAGATGCAAGTTGTAAATGAACCGCGATTGAGTCGAATTTATTCCTTATTTTCTCAGCATTTGAGGGAGAGCGATGTCCTTCAGCGCACTGTGATCTGAGCTCTATTCCATCCTATTATATGCATGTCTCTTGAGTAGCCTGCTTCCTGCCACTCAATTAATAATCCGAATAAAATACCATTCCAAAATCCGATTAATTTGAAGTTACTCCTTAAATGGCCCGTTTCAATTCCCATTGTTGTTCTTGTTGTATAACAATGACATGGACTTGGTTACAGGGAATACAATTTCGAAGTTCAAAAATAATGCAAAACCTGGCAACGTAGAGAATAGTGAGCATGATAGCAGCAGACTCCATGAGGAGACAGATGGACCAGTGAAATAGGCTGGGACATGGCAATTACAATTAAATGCGAATCATTGAGAAGCGATGCAGATTGGGTGGAAGTTGGAGAGGCAGTATAATCTAAATAGTATTATTTTGAGGGGATGCACGAATAGAGAGATCTGGATGTACATATTCACAAATCTTTGAAGATGGCAGGGCAAACTGGTAAGGCTGTTAGGAAAGCGTATGGGATACTTGACTTTGTAAATGGGGCATTCACTACAAAATCAAGGTGGTTATGCTAAACTTACAGATCACGTGTTAGGCTTCAGCTGGACTATTGCGTACAATTTTGTAACCACAATGTAGGAAGGA
Organism: Pristiophorus japonicus; assembly: GCF_044704955.1. Classification (NCBI taxonomy): domain Eukaryota; kingdom Metazoa; phylum Chordata; class Chondrichthyes; family Pristiophoridae; genus Pristiophorus; species Pristiophorus japonicus. Next base: position 367,146 of record NW_027254409.1, on the reverse strand, counting down.
TGTCAAGCCCTTGGGGAGTGTAAAGGGAAGGCTTTTAGCTGGATGATGCCAGGGATGGGGTCTTCAGTTATGTCGAAAGATTGGAGAAGCTGGGATATTCTCCTTAGAGCAGAGGTTAAGAGGAGACCTAAGAGAGATATTCAACATTATGTCAGGTTTTGATATACTAACTCGGGAGAAATTGTTCCGCTGGAAAATAGGTGGGTAACCAAATGTCGCAGTTTTAAAATAATTGTGAAAAGATCAGAAGGTAAAATTCAGGTGATTTTTTTCACACAGAGGGTTGGTAATTTCAGGAATGCTCCAGGCAGTATCTCCTGTACGTCAGGAGGACTCATTTGCACGTTTATAATGTTAACTCTGGGGAGTTGGACTAAATTGGACAGCTCTTTCAGAGCCGGCACAGGCACAATGCCTGAATGGCCTCTTCCAATGCTGTGAGATGCTATCAGTCTACACGAGTCAGTGGGAATAGTTCTTCTAGATTTCATGGAAGGAAACACTTCATATTTTCGATACCTCTACCAGATCTATTTTTATTGTTCGTTATAATGAAAGAGGATATTTAAAATAAAGGGATCTTATGAATCTGACGCAAATTAGTCAATCGCATGCTGTTAGAAAGGCTTAAATTCATTGCGAATGATGACGTATTGCAGGTTGACTCTCTCTCTTTAAATGATTCACAGAATTGCAGCCCAGTGACTGTGTGCCTTGTGTTGTGACCCAGGCTATTAGCTGCATCTCGTCACAGTTTGTCCCTGCCTTTAACCTTCTCAGGAAGAATTGGACAACATAATGTTTCTAAACATGAGGTCCCCATGACGGTTATTTGAAGTGGGAGTCTCGATATTCTCTATTTTAATTGTGGAAATAACTTGTAACCTCCCATCAGATCAGAACAGGCGCTGCTTTCTGGAGCGTTATTCACTTCCTCAAACTGTTTGTTCTGAAAGTGAGCTGAGGATCAGGCCAATCATGTTCATTAGTAATCTGATGCTCAAAATGTTCAAACATTAATAACTCATTAAAAATTGGGCATTTTTTCAGAAAGAATATAAACATCAAAGAATGTGCGCTTTTTAATCTGGGCAATGGGACGAATTATTGTATATATCTGGCACGAGCAGTTTATCTGCTATCTGTTAGTCGCAGATAACGATGACTAGAACACTGCCTGACCAAGCACTCTCAGGTCAGATACAGCACGGATAAGAGAGCAAAGCTCCCGCTATGCTGCCGTGTGGTCAGGACAGGTATAGCAAGTGTTGCACACAGAGTAATATGTTATCTATACTATCCCGTCAAACATTCCCAGCTCAAGTACTGCAGAGATGTGCTACGAAATGTCTCCCCATAAAATGTGTTATCAAATTGACCGATTAATTAAGCACAATTATGACGAGTACAAAGAAAAGCTTCCAATACACTCTCCCATTAAAGCGCACCACCCCTCCAAAGCTCTGATTAAATAGAAGATCATTCTATATTGAAGGACGCAATTAAGTTCCACGTCCTTGTAAAGAAAAGGTTAAATACTGATTAAAGCTATCTCTGCAATGTCCCATCAAGCACTGCCAGATAAGATAACGCACGGGTTAGTTGCAGAGTAAAGCTTCCTATCAAACACTGTCAGGGCAGGTACAACCGGGTTAGAAACTGATTAAAGCTCCTTCGACTGTCTCACCGTAGTGTTTCGGAACTGCTCCTTCTGACTGTCACAATCTGGGTTACTGATCTCATTTCTACGGCGACTCCTCAACCTTAAAGTCAATCTTTCACGTTTCTCACATATACCAGTTTCTTAAATAACTGAATTAAGTGACACTCCCCGCAATACAGGATCACAACCCCGAAGGTTTACAACCCGTCAGGAGGACTCCTGATTCTCACACAGTGAGCAGGCGCACATAAACAGAACAGACACAAACGGTGTAACAAGGGTGCTCCAGGCAGAGAGAGACCAGTTCAATCTTTTAATTTCAATGAAGTTGTTTGATTTCTAGTTTATTTCTTGTCAATTTCCAACCACCTCAACGCTGCAGATTCTTTGAAATTAATGTGATATTAATTTGAGAGACTCTTCAACATCCAGCCATTTCCCCATCTCTGTCAACTATCTTGTAAACCGTGCAAAGATTAACTTCCCTGAAAGCAAGTATCTGGAAATAATTCACATTCCACGGGAATTGTCTGCCCGTCACACGGGACTCGGTGACAGAGTAAGAATGTCGCAATCCAGGAGACATATACAGTGATACCTAATCACCCACTGATTTTATATGTTTTCATCAGTAAATATAACCTGTAATATCATCGCGGCAAAACAGGAAATTAATTCACTAAAATCTGCAGCGACACCTTGTCGAACTCAGCACAGCCGAGTTATCAATGCATTGTTTTCTAAATTAATTTATGAATGAATTAAACATTATCTCCAACCCTTGAAATGTTGCAATAATTGTAATACTGACCAGTATGCAAAACAATTGTAAGGGCTCGCTTACGTTTTAATGAATTAGCACTTATGTTACATTCTAATTTAATGTTCATGTTAGCTGAATATTGAAAATAATCTGAGTGCCAGTCTGGCCCTTCCTCCTCAGAAGCATACCTACCTGGAACTTTTGAAATTAAATTAATGTGCTTGAATTTCAGCCATACAAATACAAGTAATTATTAATAATTTTAAAACCTTTTCTGCCTGATAACTTGTGATATATTATGGTTTACTTAACTTACCATAACAATTAATCAATATTACAATATTAAGCAGCATATTAATACATAACTACTCATAAATATACTTTATTTTTACTTAAATGGAATCAAATTTGAATAATTGACAATAATCACGCATTTCTACTATTGTCCCGCTCTCGACCGACACCTTTTTAAACTCTGCATGTTTATAATATCGCATAATCTGCGTCTATTCGCAGAGAATATTTCACATGATGGATTTGGGTGTGGACTAATTTAAATAGTTCTCTGTCCAGCCGGGGTCACAACTCCGATGGGCTGTAAACCGCTTGTTTACTAATGCTGGAATCTCGAGCTGAAATATTCTCCTCAACCTTAATCCCCAAAAAAGTTTTTATTAATTAAAATATATCCTTGCATTTTGCAGTCAGTAGCAGAGCCTCCGCTACTTAATAAGACAGACAATCTTTTAAAGTTCATAGAAACATAGAAAATAGTTGCAGGAGTAGGCCATTCAATGAGTTCATGGGTGAACACTCCAGTTATTCACAAAATGCCCGTAAGTTAATGATTAAATATATTCTGCTACTTCTTGAAAATAGTTTCCAGAATGGTCAGTGTAAAACTAGAGGATAACAATTCATTCAGACCATCTGGGGCACTGAAACTGAATGAGCAAATGGAGGAGAGACTTTGTTCATCAATTTAATATTAATAAGAATTAAACATAGCACTCAGATATGATTTGTGCTTTGTCTACCGTTCTATTCCGCATACAGCAGCGTTTTGGGAGATAGGACTTTGTATCAAATTCGAAATCAGATGAACCTTTTGTAAGTAAATTAATCTGCTTGAATTTCAATGGATTATTTGCTTTCTCCAGCCATACGCAGTCGGAACCTGCCTTGAATTTCAATATAATTACATGAACAATTCTTTGACTGCCAGCGATGCCTCTCTCTCAGCTTTTGTTCTTGCAAAGTGTTCGAGATTAACTTAGTGATAATTTTATCAAACAACACACAATATTGATTCAATAACAAATTTCGGCTACACAGTGAGAATGTCACACCCCGGCAGATATATTAAATTGACAAAATGCAATTTGCAACACGGCTTCAAGTTATAATTAATTGCACTCAGTCATTCATCTGTGTAAACAGGAGGTAGCAAGTAATTGAACTCCCGACTCAAACTGAACACAGCGGTGGAATCAGTATGTTGTTAATGAAATAATTGCAGGCATAATTAACAACTGTATCCAGCCTCTAAAAGTTTCTGCTTCCCTTAATGGTGCCCAGTGTAGAGCAGGATTTTTGAAGGTGAATAATATTAAGTAAATGAACATTGGACTTATAGCATATTTTAATAACATTCGGAGATATTATTGCATTATAATCGGTTGGTTAATAGTAATTTAATTCAACTACAACCTGAATAAGTTAATTATGTAGATGGCAACTAGTTACATTTCACATATTAAAATACCAGCATCGTCAACATAGATTAATAGTTGAATATATAATTATCACTTCAATAATTGTGATTTTAAAATACCTTTCAATGATTTCTGATGTCTAAACCCGTCCTGTTCTTTGCCTACCTACTGTTTTCAAACAGTTTCAAAATACATATCGTGTTTGGATTCGATCAGAAACCTGCTGCTACCCGCTGTCACCGATATTAAACATGGTAGAAACGCCAAACAGCTTCACAAATTCTAAGTATTCTGAGTAACACAGGCACGAACTCTCCTCAGAAGATCAACACTAAATCACATCGCTGAGGGGCGGAATCCCTCGACAGAACCTTTCATGGAGCAGATCCGTAATTCTATAAACCCTTTCAGCAGAATCAAATATATCATTGCAAAAAAATCTCATTACACAATCACCGAACCCGACTCACACTGAAATAACTAATGATTGAATTCAACAGAAATATAAAATACTGACAGAGAATTGTGATTCGATGGATCATGTTAAATACATTAATTTTGATAGTATAGCATATTTAAATAATAATTGGTGATATTACTACGTTATAATAATGTTAATTTAAATGTGTTCCAGCTGGAAATATGTTAATTTTTCAGTTCTTAATTACAGCTCACGTATTGAATCTGATCATTCGGGAACATTCGGTCAGGAGATGACAATGTAATTTTCATGAAAAAACTTAAAATTCCTTAAGGGTATTTACTGATCACTAAGCTTTCTGCTTTGTGCCTACAATGTTCTTTTAAACACATTCAAACACAATGTTTGCATTCGATCAGAAAAACTGCAGCAATCATGGGTCACCAAGATTAAACATTGCAGAAACGTCAAACAGTGTAATAATCATTAAGTATTTAAAGTAACCTAGACACACAGTCTCGTCAGCAAATAAATACCAAATCACATCAACAACATTTTCTGTGGAGAAACAGTTGAATTCTATAATCACTTTGCAGCAGAATCACATTGAACATTGCAAAAAATCTCAAAACAAAATCCACCGAACCCAAGTTTCAGTGAACAAAGTAATTATTAAAATAAACAAAAATATAAAATAAAGACACAAATACAAGTGTTACTGAATCAGTGAATGCTCCTTACCTGCAGTCACCGTCACCATGGTCCCTTGTCCCCAGTAGCCCATTGCGTAACACAGTGAGAAACGTTGTGTCAAATACTCCGGCGGACTGTTAACTGTAAAATACAGAGATTAAATTCCACACAGCTCTAAAAACACGATTCCGACTCTCGTAAGAGTGAATCAGCGAGATATTTCATTTTTTACCGTTCATTATATTTACAAAAATGATTGGAATACTTCTGAAGCATCTGTGCATGTTCAACATGGCAATCAATAGTAATAAAGAAGAAAACTGTTACACATTTAAATATATATATATATATAACTTATTTCTAATTATTTTTATTTAAGCCTCAGTTCCTTCGACGCTCCTGGCGTGGTAATGGTCGCAGGTTTGAGCAAACTCCCTGTCTGGGGTTTTTGTATGGAGAGCTCGCTCTGTATTTCACCGTGACCCACTCCCGTAGTCCTTCCTTGCACAGTAATAGATGGCGGTGTCTTCGCTCCTCATGTTCTTCATGTCCAACGTGAAGATGTTGTTTGAAGTGTCTTTGGATACAGTAAATCGGCTCTCAATCCCTGGGACGTTATTCTTGTTCGATGGAGTGTAATAGTAAACCAGCCACTCCAGCTCCTGTGCGGGAACCTGGCGGACCCAGTTCATGCCATATCCGCTAAGATCGAACCCGCTGGTTTACAGGTCAGTCTCAGGAAGCCTCAGGAAATCCTGGTCTTTGCCTCGGGCTGAGTCAACACCACATCCGACTGGACACCTGTAAAAATAATCAAAATACCCCGAGGATCAATCCTCGAGAAATGATTCCTGACTCTGTAAAATTCCAGAGAGAGACTTTCACTGAGACAGTAACAATGAGAGAATTGGACAATAAAATCTACACACGGGAAAGTAAAGCCAGCAACAGAACGAAAGCAATCGCCGACCTCATCCTCATGGCAATGTGTGGTGACTGGTTCCGGCAAGAACTCACTGAGCAAACCCACTCCCAGACTGTTGTATTGCGCTCCCAGTGGCCGGCAGCTAAATACCCGGGTGATGGGGGCGAGGTGAAAGGCGCCACCCATTGATTCCCTGATAGAAGCGGTTTCTGGATCCACGTCACTCCTTCCACATCACCAACAGAATGGACTCACATCTGGACTGTAAATTAAATCCGTTTATTCCTCACTCTTTCACAGGGGATGTAAATCTTTGAGAATGAATTACCTAATCAGGATCTAAAGACACTGCCAGTTTGTGCTTTTACATCTCCCGCTATCTATCCATGCAACTGTACCAATAAAGTATCCCCTATAATCTGAATTGATATCACTCTATGTAACCGAGTGCGGTAGATGGGTAATGTGATTCTATTTACAGTGTACTTGGCTGAAGCTACACTTTTGTTCTGGAGATGAGATCATATTCCTCACATTATAAAATTGTCTCTCACTGCATTTCACTAACTGCCCCTGAGTCTGTGACTCTAAGACAGCCGTTTGTAAATTTAGCTGTAAAATAAGTCCGCTTGTCTGATGATTAAGGAGTGAGTTGACGAAGACACATAAGAAAGTGGGGCCCGCCCGCTTCAGACCAGCGTTTTATGAGAGAAGCTGGTGAATCAGAATCGATAATGTGATCAGCAAACCTCGACATCCAAAGCCTTGCAGCTAACTTTAATAGCGACCGAATGTGTAACAGACACGGGTAACAGGAACACGGTGTATCAGGACATAGTGATATGTTGCAGAATATCACAGGAATAAATGCTTCATCTCCAGCAGAAACAGATCACAATCTGGGGCCTTTCACCACCCACTGGTAGCCGGGCTATGACAGGGCTTGTTCAGGGATCCAAATCATTTCAAATTACACGACACACTGCGCGGCTACTAATCACGAATAATGGAGACATTAGTTTAGACCAGGCGCAAAATTCTGTGAGAATATTAAAGAAGTGCAGCTGGCACTTCTCTGTGAGAATAATTCAAGGCAATTCAACCTGTTTTAGTTAATTTCCGAATCCCACTCATCTCATTACAGTGTGGGGTGAGGACATTAAACCTCTCTCCAGCATTTCATGCTGTACTGAATAAATCGACTGAAAGATTTAGAATGGTCTTTATTTGGAAATAGTTTTCATTAGGTACCGTGTGGATCAATTCATTATTTTCCGATCCTGTTTTGTAATATTGTGAGCATGCAATTTACGTAAAATCATTCTTGAGATGTTATACTATGTAAAATGTTTCTTATTTTAAAAGTTCGACTGAATAATGTAATATTTAAATAGTTAAATACCATCTTTCTCTCATTCTTGTTCACGCTAATCTGACCCGCACAATATTTGGCAGTAACCAAACCGACTGCCGTCAGCGAGCATCGAACACCAGTGTCATTTTCAGAAAGCATCTGGGGTTCTGTGCACTCCATCAAAGGTCAGTTTTCTCACTACTGACCGCATGCCTGGAAGCCAACTTCAAAACATTCACATTGTCAAAAGACCTATTTATATACACATCTACCCAATAACAGAACTGGTGTTAAGTTAAATTTTTTCGTTGTGTAAATGTGTGTAACTGTTCACATATTGCAGGAAAGGAAATATATCCAAAGTCTCAGACACCATGTCAGTAGCAGCAGTCAGCTGGAGTATCAGTACCGCACATAACTCTGTAATAGATAGATAGATAGATAGATAGATAGATAGATAGATAGATAGATATATAGATAGATAGATAGATAGATAGATAGATAGATAGATAGATAGATAGAAAGATAGATAGATAGATAGATAGATAGATAGATAGATAGATAGATAGATAGATAGATAGATAGATAGATAGATAGATAGATAGATAGATAGATAGATAGATAGATAGATAGATAGATAGATAGATAGATAGATAGATAAACAGATAAACTAATATATAGAAAGAGGGATCCCACAAAGATCAGTGATGGGTCCACTATTGTTCACAACTTATATTAACAATTTAGATTTTGGAGTCAAACACACAATTTCCAAATTTTACCAATGCACTTGGGGCGGGCGGGTCGGCGTGTAAATACTGTGGAACACTGCAACTAATTAAAATAATACATGAATTGACTAATTCATTTCAGCACAGACAAGTATGAGTTATTACAGTTTGGTAAGACAAATAAGGAGGTCACTCATCACGTTTAAAATAAGAACCTATGCGGGATGGAGGAACACAGGTCTCTGAGAATGCAATTACGCACATCACTAAAGGTAGCGACGCAGGTTAATAAGCTATAAAAAGAAGAACACTTACACTCGGGTTTATTTCTAGAGGGATAGAATTGAAAAGTGCAATAGTTATGCTAAACTTGGTTAGACCACACTTGTCGTACTTTGTATAATTGACCAATCCCCCGCCATTTCCCTGAAGCCCTGCATATGTTTCCATTCAGATATATGGATAGTGCAGGGAAGGGGAGTTGAGGTAGAAGAGCAGCCATGATCCCGTTGAATGACGGAACAGGCTCGCTGAACCATATGGCCTACTCCTGCTCCCAATTCCTATGTTCTTATGTTGTGATTTCCAAGGAAATATGGACATTAGATACTCAATCTCTCCTGATAGAACAGCCTCACGCCCCCGCCGCCGTCCCAGGAATCAGATCAGTCTGATGAACCTTAGATGCACTCCCTCCAAGGCAAGTGTATCCTTCCTTAGATAAGGAGAAGAAAACTGTGCACGATACACCAGGTGTAGTCTCAGCAGAGCCCCATATAAGTGCATGAAGACTTCTTTTTTCTAATACTCTAATCCCTTTGCAATAAAATGTTGCTTACCATTTGCTTTCCTAATTGCTCACTTTGGCTCCATGTTAGCTTTCTGTGATTCGTGTACAAGGCCATCCAGGTCTTTCTGAATAACAATATTACCCAGTTTCTCAGCATTCAAAAATTATTATGCGTCTCTATTTGTCCTACCAAAGTGCGTAACTTCACACTTCTCCACATTATACTCAATCTGCCATGTTCATGCCCACTCACTTAACCTGTCAATATCCCTTTGCAGCCTCCTTACTACATCCTCACTGTTTACTGTCCCACCTACCTTTGTATTGTAAAGTACGCTAATTTAAGTCATCTTTCTATACACGTGTAGAAGCTCGAACAATCTGTTTGTAGATTATTGATAGCTTATTTAATTTTATATTTCTCCCATATTATCAGTTGCATGTGCATCTTTTGCAGAATTCCAAAATCTTCCCAATTTTTGGGCTTATTACTCTTTTTGTCAACATTCCATGGCTGTTAATTTCATCTATTACTATCTTTAACTTCCTTTGTTAGCCACGGTTGGACCATTTTTCCTGTGAGGTTTTTATTCATTATGGATGTTTATCTAATCTGACGGCTCTGTATGATGAGCTGAAGGTGAATTTGCAATAATAATTTTGCTAATTCCGCCCTTGATACTTCCTGATCATCTGCACCTCTTGTGGTTTGTTCTAAAAAAAATCCTCTGGTTAAACGTTCAAGCAAGTTATTGTAGTGGGTGTTATGAATCATGTTTAAAGTAAGCTCTGGAGCTTGCAGTAGATGTCGTTTATCAGCAGGTGGCGACAGAGATCATATTGATACATGAGTCATGTGGAGACAGATGTTGCTGAGCATTTCAGTCACCGTCCGTTTTGTCAAAACAAGTAAAACAATATAATTAATGCTTCTCAGTCAGTCAAATTTGAAGGGAGCATGTATCCTTAGAAATAATCTGAAGGACAAATAAAGATTGCATTTTTTTCAATCCACATTTTAAGAAGATTGTCGGGCTCTTGTCGAGGATGCAGAGGAGATTGGTGGAAGGCATGAGGGAGTTCAGTTTTGTGGAGACGAGAGAGGATGGGTTTATTCTTATTATAGCAGGGTATGCTTAGGGGAGAATTAACAGATGTTTTCAAAATTGTGAAGGGGTTTCATTGAGTTAATAGTAAGGTGGGGATTCTATCGGTAGGTCTATCGGTAACCAGAACACAAAGATTAAGATGAATGAAAAAATAAATCCAGACGGGAGATAAGGAGATTTTTTATGCAGCGAGTAGTAATAACCTGGAATGCAGTGTCTGAAAGGGTGATGGCAGCAAATGTAATTATAACTTTCAAATAGGGAAATCAATATATATTTGAAAAGGAAAGATGATCTGGGTAATACAAAGAGAGACAGTGTCGAGGATAATATAAACAGTGACAATGCCTGGCGTATTATAAAAAGAGACAGGGTCTCGTGTGATATAAACTGAGACAGTGTCTACTGGCATATAAACAGAGACAAGGTCTAGTGTAATACAAAAAAAGACAGGGAAGACAGGGTCTAGTGTAATATAAACAGAGATAGTGTCAGAAAGAATATAAACAAAGATAGTGTCTGGTGTAATATAAACAGAGACATGGTCTAGTGTAATATAAACAGAGACAGGGTCTAGTGTAATACAAACAGAGACAGGGTCTAGTGTAATAAAAACAGGGATAGTGTCAGAAAGAATATAAACAGAGACATGGTCTAGTGTAATATAAACAGAGACAGGGTCTATTTTAATATAAACAGAGACAGGGTCTAGTGTATTATAAACAGAGACAGGGTCTAGTGTAATATAAACAGGGATAATGTCTGGAAGAATAAAAACAGAGACAGGGTCTAGTGTAATATAAACAGTGACAGGGTCTAGTGTAATACAAACAGAGACAGGGCCCAGTGTAATATAAACAGGGATAGTGTCAGAAAGAATATAAACAGAGGCAGTGTCTGGTGTATTATAAACAGAGACATGGTCTAGTGTAATATAAACAGAGACAGGGTCTAGTGTAATACAAACAGAGACAGGGTATAGTGTAATATAAACAGGGATAGTGTCAGAAAGAATATAAACAGAAACATGGTCTAGTGTAATATAAACAGAGACAGGGTCTAGTTTAATATAAACAGAGACAGGGTCGAGTCCAAAATAAACAGGGATAGTGTCTGGAAGAATATAAACAAAGACAGGGTCTAGTGTAATATAAACAGGGACAGGGTCTAGTGTAATACAAACAGAGACAGGGTCTAGTGTAATATAAACAGGGATAGTGTCAGAACGAATATAAACAGAGGCAGTGTCTGGTGTAATATAAACAGAGACAGGGTCTAGTGCAATAAAAACAGAGACAGGGTCTAGTTCAATATAAACAGAGACAGGGTCGAGTCCAATATAAACAGGGATAGTGTTAAGAAGAATATAGACAGAGACAGGGTCTAGTGTAATATAAACAGAGACAGGGTCGTGTTTAATATAAAAGGACACAGGGTCTAATGTAATATGAAGAGAGACAGGGTCCAGTGTAAAATAAACAGAGACAGGATCTAGTTTAATATAAACAGGGACAGGGTCCAGTATAATATGAACTGGAAGAGGGTCTAGTGTAATGTAAACAGAGGCAGGGTCTAGTTTAATATAAACAGAGACAGCGTCTAGTACAATATAAACAGAGACAGGGTCTAGTGTAATATAAACAGAGACAGAGTCTAGTGTAATATAAACAGCGATAGTGTCTGGAAGAATATAAACAGAGACAGGGTCTAGTGTAAAATAAGCAGAGACAGGGTCTAGTTTAATATAAACAGAAACAGGGTCCAGTGTAATATAAACAGAGACAGGGTCTAGTAGAATATAAACAGAGACAGGGTCTAGACTAATATAAACAGAGACAGTCTCTGGTATAATATGAACTGGGAGTGGGTCTAATGTAATGTAAACAGAGGCAGGGTCTAGTGTAATATAAACAGAGACAGGGTCTAGTACAATATAAACAGAGACAGGGTCTAGTGTAATATAAACTGGGACAGGGTCTAGTGTAATATAAACAGAGACAGGGTCCAGTGTAATAAAAACAGAAACAGAGTCTACTTAATATAAACAGAAACAGGGTCTAGTGCGATATAAACTGGGACAGGGTCCAGTATAATCTAAACACCGACAGGATCCATTATAATATAAACAGGGACAGAGTCTTGACTAATATAAACAGAGACAGTGTCCAGTATAATAAAAACTGGGACAGAGTCTAGTGTAATATAAACAGAGACAGGGTCTAGTACAATATAAACAGAGACATGGACACGGGTAATATAAACAGAGACAGGGTCTCGGGTAATATTAACAGGAACAGGATCTTAAGAGAGACAGGTTCTAGTGTAATATTAGATAGAAGTACAGATAGATGGATAGAAGTACGAATCGACGGACGGACGGACAGACGAATGGACCGACCGACCGAACGACAGACAGATAGACAGTCAGACCACATGAAGATTCGCATGGCTGGAATGTTACTATCAAATTATTCCAGACATTCTATATGTTTAAATTACTCTGGACCCTGTTTAATTATAACTACATCTCTCTTTTCGGATTGCACAAGGCCCTGTCTCAGTTATTACTGCACTAGACCCTGTCTCTGTTTATATTATGCTCGGCTCTGTATCAGTTATCACAGTACTGGACCCTCCGTTATAATACATTAGACCCATTCTCAGTTACTACTGAACTAGACGCTGTCACTGTTTATATGACCGTACACCACGTTTCTGTCAATATTTCACTAGTTCCTGTCTCGCTTTATATTACACTCGACATGTCTCAGTTTATATTGCACTAGAAAATGTCAATGTTTCTACTACAATAGTTCATGTATTAGTTAGTATTAGAGCACTTTATCCTTTGTTATATTATGTTGGACTCTGTCACTATTTATATTATACTATCCCCTGTCTCTTTATAATAGATTGGTCCTGTCTCTGGTTATATTACACTAGACCCTGTCTCTATTTATATTACACTCGACCCTGTCTCTATTTATATTACACTAGACCCTGTCTCTGTTTATATTATACTAGACACTGTATTTTTTACATTACACTAGACACTGTCTCTGTTTATATTACACTAGACACTGTCTCTGTTTATATTACACTAGACACTGTCTCTGTTTATATTACACTAGACACTGTCTCTGTTTATATTACACTAGAAAATGTATTTTTTATATTACACTCGACATTGTCTCTGTTTATATTACACGATACCCTTTATTTTCTATATTACACTAGACACTGTCTCTGTTTATATTACACAAGACCCTGTCTCTGTTTATATTACACTAGACGCTGTGTCTTTTTTTTTTACACTGGTCCCTGTCATTGTAGATATTACACTATATCCTCTCTCTGTCTATGTTACACTTGGACGTGTCTCGGTTATTACTGCACTAGACCCTGGTGTATATATAGGTCAAATCGAGCAATCCATTTGGCTGAGGGTCAGACGTCGCACTGATGTAGCAATGGCGACCAAATCACGTTGATGACGCTGCTTTGTTGTAAACAATGACGTCACCCATTGTTTACGTGTTGCTGACGTGATGATGTCAAACAGGTAAACACGAAATGCAATATACAGGAAGTTGCACTGACAAAAACAATTTTCTGCGATAGTGATATCACACTGTCCATTAAAACATTCCCAGGGCAGGGACAGCGCGGGTCTATGCAAAGAAAAGCTCCCTCGATGCTGTCCCGTCAAACACTCCCAGCTCAGGTACAGCACGATTCGAAAAACAATAAAGCTCCCTCTACACCGTAACATCAAACTCTCCAAGGGCAGGTACAGCACGGTTTAGATAGAGAGTAAATCTTGCTCAACACCGTCCCATCAAACTCTCCCAGGGCAGGTACAGCTCTGGTCTATGCAGAGTAAAGCTCCCAAAACACTGTCCCAGCAAAGACTGCCAGGGCAGGTACAGCACGGGTAAGCTATAGAGTAAAGCCCCCTCTATACCGTCCCATCAAACTCTTCCAGAGCAGGTACATCACTGATCTATGCAGAGCAAAGCTCTCTCGAAACCGTCCCATTAAACACTCGCAGGGCAGGTACAGCACGTAGTTAGATGCAGAGTAAAGTTCCCGCTACAGAGTCACATCAAACACCCAAGATCATTGAGTTCACACGACATATTTTATTATAAAGCTGCCATTCCGCACACCTACCAATTTGGTGTGAGGCCTGGAAATAGACCTTAGAGAACATTTTTGTTAGACATTGACTTCTTATTGTGAGGTAAAATAATGACGCATTCTTTACAGGCAAGGCAAAAGGTGGGGATATTAGAGAGAGGCAGAGAGGGAGGGGATGCAGGGAATTGCCACGAATACATTTGAGCTGTGACTATGTATGGTGACTGGAATCTTTCCCCATTCTGGCCGCGGATAACATCGTTGATTTGTTCACCAATAACTGAAAAAAAATATCCCAAACATCAATTGTTGCTGGAATCCGTTGAGACATTAGCGTTTCTTTCTCTGTTTATTTCTATTCTGTCGTTCACTATTCTAATCTGGGACTTCTATTTCTGCGTTTATTTACAGAAACACCTCACAGATTTCCATGAAGTGTTCATGGCAGCAAAAGCAGATCCACAAAGTAATTTACTGATTAGTTTTAACTCACAGCACAGGTTTATTTTATGAATATTGGTAGTTGGTACAAAGAAATGGAAATATCTCCAGCTGTGACATCGGTTTTTGGTTTGTTCAATTAGAAGAGATATGATTTATATCAAAGGGAACATATTAAAATTAATAATTCAATTCTGAAAATTCTGCTACCAAAGTCAATGGAACCTCGCTGAACAGATCAGTAATTCACTGAATGTCCATTTAGCGTAAGATTCCAGCCACTTAAACTAAACAAGTTAACAATGCGACCAGAGGATTCACCCATTGCAACGTGTATTTTAAATGTTGACTTTTAGAAATAACTTTCACGATTTTCACGTCCTCAGAATGTCCAAAAGTGCTTTATATTGAAGTACGTTTGAAGTGTAGTCACTTTTGTAATGTAGGAAACGTGGAGTCAAATTGCACACAGCAAACTCCCACAAACATAATGTGATAATAACCATAGAATCTGTTCTTTAGCGATGCTGGTTAATGGATAAATATGTGTAATGGACTTCGGGGTGAACTCCCCTGCTATTTAAAATAGTGCCATTCAATCTCTTACATCCAACTGTAAGCGAAGACTCAGCAGATGTAACGTCTCATCCGAAAGACTGCTCCACCGTCAATATAGCCCCCCTCCCCTTCTCCTTCGGTACTGGTACCGGGAGTGCCAGCCAAGATTATGTGCTCAGTCTCTGGAGAGGGGTTGTGAACCCACAGCCTTCTCACTCAGAGGTGAGAGTGATCCCATTGTACCAGGGCTTTAGCACGTCACAGCTTAATTTTTTAGATGTTGTCATTTAGTTCAGAGTGTCCAAAGTTCAAAGCCTGAGACGAGTCTTACACAGTCGGTTTAATTCCCTCGGATAATACTCTTATCTTGCCTGGGATGATATTCTGGCACTGTTGTAAAATGGGATCAAATCTTAGCGACTCCTCATCTGGATGTTCATGAGGTGCATCAGTAGAACGGCTGGAAACTGGGACGGTGCTCCTTATATCCGAGAATGTTAAGGCAGATTTAATAGTGGCGATCGAAATTATGAGGAGTTTTAATCAAGTAAATAGTTAGAAACCTTTGCCACTGGTAGGACGGACAGTAACCACAAGCCGGAGATTTAAAATGGATTACTGCACTAGACCCTGTCTCTGCTGAGATTACATTAGACCATGTCCCTGCTTACATTGCACTAGACCCTGTCTCTGTTTATATTACACGAGACCCTGTCCCTATTTTCATTACACGAGACCCTGTCTCTATTTATATTACAGTCGCTTAAACAAAGGGGACTACAGTGGGATGATGGCAGAGTTGTCTAAAGTAGACTGGAAACGCTGACTAAACGGTGGCACAATTGAGGAACAGTGGAGGACTTTTAAGGAGCTATTTCATAGTGCTCAACAAAAATATATTCCAGTGAAAAAGAAGGGCGGCAAGAGAAGGGATAACCAGCCGTGGATAACCAAGGAAATAAAGGAGAGTATCAAATTAAAAACCAATGCGTATAAGGTGGCCAATGTTAGCGGGAAACTAGAAGATTGCGAAAATTTTAATCGACAGCAAAGAATGATTAAGAGAGCAAAAGAGAAAGGAAAGATAGATGACGAAAGTCAATTTGCGCAACACATAAAAACAGATAGTATAAGCTTTTACCGATATATAAAACGGAAAAGAGTGACTAAAGTAAATGTTGGTCCCTCAGAAGATGAGAAGGCGGATTTAATAATGGGAAATGTGGAAATGGCTGAGTCCCTAAACAATTATTTTGCTTCGGTCTTCACAGTGGAAGACACAAAAACCATTGCAGAAATTGCTGGTCACGGGAATGTGAGAAGGGAGGACCTTGAGATAATCATTATCACAACGGGGGTAGTGCTGGATAGGCTAATGGGACTCAAGGTAGACAAGTCCCCTGGTCCTGATGAAATGCATCCCAGGGTATTAAAAGAGATGGCGGAAGTTATAGCAGATGCATTCGTTATAATCTACCAAAATTCTCTGGACTCTGGGGAGGTACCAGCGGATTGGAAAGCAGCAAATGTAACGCCTCTGTTTAACAAAGGGGTCAGACAAAAGGCAAGTAACTATAGGCCGGTTAGTTTAACATCTGTAGTGGGGAAAATGCTTGATGCTATCATTAAGGAAGAAATAGCGGGACATCTCGATAGGAATAGTGCAATAAAGCAGACGCATCATGGATTCATGAAGGGGAAATCATGTTTAACTAATTTACTGAATTGTTTGAGGATATAATGAGCATAGTGGATAGAGATATACCGATGAATGTGGTGTATTTAGATTTCCAAAAGGCATTCGATAAGGTGCCACACAAAAGGTTACGGCAGAAGATAAAGGTACGTGGATTCAGAGGAAATGTATTTGCAAGGATAGAGAATTAGCTGGCTAACAGAAAGCAGAGAGTCGGGATAAATGGGTCCTTGTCGGGTTGGAAACCGGTGGTTAGTGGTGTGCCACAGGGATCGGTGCTGGGACCAGAACTGTTTACAATATGCATGGATGAACGGGAAGAAGGGACAGATTCAATCAAGTTAGTCAGACATGACCTTCCCTTAACAAATCCGTGCGGACTGTTCCTGATTAATCCATGTCTTTCCAAATGAAGATTTATCCTGTCATTCAGGATTTTTCCAAAAAAAATTCCCACCACTGAGGTTAGGCTGACAGGCCTTTAATAAATCGATCTATCCTTGTCTCCCTTTTTAAACAAAGGTTAAACATTAGAGGTCCTCCAGTCCACTGGCACCACACCTGTAGCCAGTGTGGATTGGAAAATGATGGTCAGAGCCTCTGCTATTTCCTCGTTTGCTTCTCTTAACAGCCTGAAATACATTTCATCTGGGCCTGGGGATTTATCCACTTTCAAAGCTGCTAAGTCCCTTAATACTTCTTCTCTAACTATGTTTACCTCGTCCAATATTTCACACTCCTCCCTCATTGCAAAATCTGCATCGCCCCTCTCTTTTGTGAAAACAAATGCAGGGTATTTATTAACAATTAGATTCACATCTTCTGCTTCCACACACACATTTCCTTTGTGGTCTCTAATAGGCCCCATTCTTTCTCTAGTTATCCACTTAATATATTTAGAATGTCTACCTGTCCTGAAACCTTCATGGGTCTGTGGATATGCACTCCTAGATCTCTTTATTCATCGACACTTCTCAGTATCCTACGATTCATTGTGTATTCCCTTGCGTTGTTAGCCCTCCCCAAATGCAAGACCACACACTTCCGCGGATTGAAGTCCACTTGCTACTATTCTGCCCACCTGATCAGTCCATTGACATCTCCCTGCAGTCTATAGCTTTCTTCTTCATTATCAACCACAAGACCAATTTGTGTGTCATCTGCATACTTCCTAATCATACCCTGTAGATTCAAGTCCAAATTATTGATAAAAAAGGGACCTAGTAGTGAGCCCTATGGATTCGCTACTGGAGACAGCCTTCCAGTCTCAAAAACACCCATCAACCATTAACCTTTGCTTCCTGACTCTGAGCCAATTTTGAATCCAACTTGCCACTTTGCCTTGTATCCCAATTGCTTATACTTTTGTGACCAGTCTGCCTTGTGGGACTTTATCAACATCGTTGCTAGAATTCATATACACTACATCAAATGCACTGCCCTCATTAAATTTTTTGAGTGGCTATACAGGAGAGTCAATCGGTAGACAGACCCGACTTTCCCTTAACAAATCCATGCTGACTGTCCTTGATTAATCCGTGTCTTCCCAAATGAAGATTTATCCTATCCATCAGCATTTCGTCGAAAATTTTTCCCACAAACGAGCTGAGGCTCTCCCCAGCTTGGAGAGGATCTAGGTCCCAGCTTTGTTCAGGTGCAACCCGACTGGCTTGTCCAGGTCATACAGCCCCCAGAAACAGTCGCAATACCACAAGAATTTAAAGTCTTCCCTCCTGCATCGTCTCAAGCCACATATTCACCCGCTCGATCCTCCTATTCCTGTACTCACTAGCACGTGGTACTGGGAGTAATCTGGAGATTACTACTTTTGATGTCCTGTTTTTTAGTCTCCTTCCCAGCTCCCTCAGAACTGCCTGCAGGACGTCATCTCTCTTTCGACCTTTGTCATTTTTGACAATATAGACCACGACTTCTGGCTATTAACCCCCCTCCCCCCGGTTCCCTCACAATGTCCTGCACACTTTCAGTGACAAACCTTGACCCTTGCACCAGGGAGGCAATAACTATCCTGGAGTCACGTCTGCAGCCGCCAAACGTCCATATTACTAGGGGGATTAAGGGGTATGGCGAGAAAGCAGAATGCGGTACTGAAGTTGCATGTTCAGCCATGAACTCATTGAATGGCGGTGCAGGCTAGAAGGGCCGAATGGCCTAGTCCTGCACCTATTTTCTATGTTTCTATGTCTGTCTATTCCCCATGTATCAATTGACCTACCACTATTGCTCTTCCACTCTTCTTCCTTCCCTTCTGTGCAGCTGAGCCACCTATGGTTCCGTGGACTTGGCATTGGATTCACACCCCAGAGCAACCATGGTGCTCCTCATTAACCAGAACTGGAAAGCGGTTAATGAGTCAGGGGATTCCTGTCCTACATGCCAGTTCCACCTTGTCTGTCTGACGATCTTCCATTCCCTCTATGCCTGCACAATTTTAAGCTGCTGGGTGACTACCTCCTGAAATGTGTTATCCTCGAAGCTCTGAGCCCCGCGGATAGACTGCATTGACGCTAGCAACCGCTCAAGCTCCGAAACCCGGAGCTGAAAATGCACCCCTATGATATGGAATCTATATGGGTAGAGCTGCAGAACACCAAAGGGCAATACACGTTAGTGGGAGTTGTGTACAGACATCCAAACAGTAGTAGTGATGTTGTGGAGGGCATCACACAGTCAATTAGGGAGCTGGCGACACTTCCCGCAACGTGGTCATCCAGGTGTTCCCACATGGCCCAGTATGTGTATTCCATGGGAATGTGCTCCCTGACCAGGATGTACATTCCATGGGACTGTGCTGCCTGCCCAGGATGTACATTCCATGGGACTGAGCTGCCTGCCCAGGATGTGCATTCCTTGTGACTGAGCTGCCTGCACAGGATGTGCATTCCTTGGGACTGAGCTTCCCTGCCCAGGATGTACATTCCATGGGACTGAGCTGCCTGCCCAGGATGTGCATTCCATGGGACTGAGCTGCCTGCCCAGGATGTGCATTCCAAAGGACTGAGCTGCCTGCCCAAGATATAAATTCTCTACAGACAGTTCTAGTTTCTCTGGAACATTCTTTCCTCTCTTGCTCATCCTAAGCTGTATAATTAATCCACTCTACTGCTCTGCCTCATAACCCTGCAAATCTATGCAACTCAAATATTTATCTCATTTGCACGTAAGGAGTGAATCTGCCTCCACCACCCTTACAGGCAGTGCGTTCCAGGCCATAACATTTCGCTACTGAATGTTTTTCGCTCGTGTGGCATCTGGTTCATTTGCCAATCATCTTAATTCGGTGTCCTCTGGCTACCGAGCCGTCTGACACTGAAAATGTTTTCCCTCATTAAGAGGGTTGGTGGGCTGCAGGAGGTTAAAGAGATAGGGAGTGGCGAGGATTTGGCGGGATTTGAACAAGAGGAGGAGAATTTTAAAGGCTGAAGCTACCCGCCGTATCCCCCAGTGCAGAATGTGGCTCTCTATTAACAGGAAAGAATTTTGTTTCACAACTAAAGATGCATAATGAGGGGAAATCAATCTGTGTTCCTTTAACTAACAGCGATATGGAAAGAGAGAAATTAATGGCCTTTAAACACCTGTTTATCGACCCCCGAAATTGTAAATTATTTCTCATTATATAACCATAGAAATTTACAGCACGGAAGGAGGCCATTTAGGCCCATCGTGTTTGTGCAGACTGATAGAGAGCTATCCAGCCTAATCCCACTTTCCAGCTCTTAGTCCGTAGCCTTGTAGCTTGCAGAGGCGTGAGTTCGGGGCCATTGGGCAGCGCGGGCCAGACCACACAGTGGTCACTAGGTCCGCGCAGCAGAGCACATCTAGGATTACCCTTGCCACTGGAATAAGACCTAGCTCTGTCAAGCCCGTGTGGCGGCTGGTGTGTAACGGCCACCACACGTTAAAAAAATCCATGCACAAGCATCTTCCACCCGTCAGGATGTAGTTTGGAACCTGGAATATTAGGTCCTTCATTGAAACATCTGTGAACTCATCATTCTTTTCGGCGTGGAAGCAAGTCATCCTCGTTTCGATGCACTGCCAATGATGATATTTGTATCGGGTGA
Source organism: Pristiophorus japonicus (assembly GCF_044704955.1). Lineage (NCBI taxonomy): Eukaryota > Metazoa > Chordata > Chondrichthyes > Pristiophoridae > Pristiophorus > Pristiophorus japonicus. The sequence goes on along the minus strand of NW_027254409.1, from coordinate 346,059 downwards.
GTATGCAATGTGTTGTGTGAGTACAGATTAACATTTGTCCGTATATGTTGTTTTGTGTGGGTACACCTTGTATTGTGTGAAGTCACGATATATTGTGTGAGTAGAATTTGTGTTGCATGAGTACAGCTTGTGTTGCGTGACTACATCTTGTATTGTGGGAGTACACCATGTATTTATAAGTAAAGCTTTTATTGTGTGAGTACACCTTGTATTGTGTGAGTATTGACTTTGTTGTATGAATACAGCTTATATAGTGTGAGTATTGATATTATGGTGTGAGTTCACATTTTATATCGTGTGAGTCTAACATTTATGGTGTGAGCACACGTTGTATCGTGTAAGTACATCTTGTATTGTGAAAGTAAAGCTTTTGTTGTATGTGTACACCTTGTATTGTATGAGCACCCCTTTTACTGTATGTGTACACCTTTTATTATGTGATTACACCTTGGGGTTGTGTGCGTAAACCTTGTATTGTGTGAGAATAGATTGTATTGCGTAATTTCAGCTTGCATTGTATAAGTACACCATGTATTATGTGAGTAAACCTTGATCTCTGATTCGGAGGAGCATCAGTTGGAGGAGCTAGAGGGAGCGGGAGGATCGAGGCGGATAAAAGTTCTGCGGCAGATCGGGAGGAAGAGCAGTCACAGGAACAGCTGGTGTAGCGTCAAAAAACAAAAAGCAAAATAGAAGTAAAATGAAATCGAAGAGTAATGTCACAACCAAGCGGGTAAGTTTTTGGCTGGTTGATTGGTAAGCATTTTTTCGTTTTCTTTTTCTTTTCTTATTAGTAGGAAACCTTTGGCATTGTTGCCAAATTATGTTCATCTAAAGGTTAAGTCATGGCAGGAGAGCCCAGAGCCGTGTCCTGCTCCTCCTGCGGAATGTGGGAAGCCAGGGACACTGGCTACTATGTGTGCGTGAAGTGTGTCGAGCTGCAGCTCCTGTCAGGTCGCATTGAGGCACTGGAGCTGCGCATGGATTCACTCTGGAGCATCCACGATGCTGATGATGTCTTGGATAGCATGCTTAGTGAGTTGGTCACACAGCAGGTAAAGGTGACACAGACAGATAGGGAATGGGTGACCATCAGGAAGAGCAGGGGAAGGAAGGTAGGGCAATTATACAGTTTTGGATACTGTTGAGGATGGTGGCTCATCAGGGAAAGGGAGCAGCAGCCAAGTTCATGGCAGCAGCAATAACAGTGCTGCGCAGGTGGGCTGGAAAAAGAGTGGAAGGTATATAGTGAGAGGAGATTCTATTATAAGTGGAAGAGATAGGCGTTTCTGCGGCTGCAAACGAGACTCCAGAGAAGTATGTTGCCTCCCTGGTGCAAGGGTCAAGGGTGACTTGGAGCGGGTGCAGGGCATTGTGGAGGGAGAGGGTGAACAGCCAACTATCGTGGTGCATATAGGTACCAACAATATAGGTAAAAAACTGGATGACATTCTACAAGCTGAATTTAGGGAGCTAGGAGTTAAATTTAAAAGTCGGGCCTCAAAGGTAGAATCTCAGGATTGCAATCAGTGCCACGTGCTATTCAGAGTTGGAACAGCAGGATAGTTCAAATGAATACGTGGCTTGAGGACTGGGGCAAGGGGGAGGTATTCAAATTCCTGGGACATTGGAACCGGTTCTGTGGGAGGTGGGGACCAGTACAAACCGGATGGTCTGCACCTGGGCAGGACCGGGACCGAGGTCCTCGGTGGTGCGTTTGCTAGTGCTGTTGGCGAGTGTTTAAACGAATATGGCAGGGGGATGGGTATTTTTGTAGGGAGGCAGTGGGAAGTAAAAAGGCGGCAGAAGCAAAAGATAGGTAGGAGAAAAGTAAGAGTGGAGGGCAGAGAAATCAAAAAGCGGCATATTAAAATTGGAAGATTTATTGATATTTGTATCTCATCATGCCAATCAGCATCGCGTGATTTGCTCTCTCTATTGCCTCACTATCCTTCCGATGCTGCAATACTTCATACCGTATTCTTAACTAAATTTCGTTAACCATGCTGTCCGTATACTAACTCCCACCATCCGTTTCATCCATCATGCCCTGTGCTTGCTGACCTACACGAGTTCCTGGTCGAACAACGCTTTGATTTGAACGTTATCAGCCTTGGTCGAATCCTTCCATTGCACCACACCTCCAGACTTTGTAACCTCCTTCAGCCCTACTATCTTTGATCATGAATGCATTCCTTGAATTATGGCCTGTCCCCCATCCCCAATGTTCTTCATTCCACCATTGGTGGCCATGCCTTCAGCTCCCTAGTCGTTAAGCTCTGGAATTCTCTCTAGAACCGTGCTATCTCTCTCTCGTCATGAAAGACGTTCCTTAAACCTATCTCTCTGATCAAGTATTTGGTTATCGTTCCGAATATTTGGCTCATTATGATACTCCTGTGAAGCGTCTTGGGACGCTTTACTTCGTTAAATGCGCAATATAAATGCAATTTCTTTTCTTATATAGTTTCATTATTATCTCTTGGCTTTTATTTTCTATTCCAGTAGAGATAAAATCTCGGGGTTTATCCCTATTTAATTAGTTGCTACTTTTATTGGGGATTGCAATCTCCAATATTTTCGTTGTCGTGCAGTATGCATGAAATGACAACATGGAAATGTTGCACATGAATAACAGGTGTGTCCCCGAATGTAAGGAGCATTCGACATGTAAGGGTTGATGTGTAGGTCATTGGTGAGGAATTTATCATTTCTGGTGAAGGGCCTGCAACCGAAGCCAGATTCTTTCTGTGTTCTTTACAGATGCTGATTGAGTTGTTGTGCATTTCCATCTCAGTGGTTTATTTTCAGAGCTGCAGCATTTGCAGTTTCATTTCAGAGGGTTTTGGTTCATTTTTGCTACCCACTTTTTATTATTATTTCTCATAATGCGTTAATTGTGGCCTTTAAATTGGATCTTTCGTCGGCTTCTAGTGGGTTTCCTGGCGGAAAGGATTGCGTTGCTGATAATGAAAGACTGAATATAAACTGAATACAGACAACATTTTGTAAACCAATGTAGAGATCAGACGAGAACGATCACATGTATCGGATAGAATTTTTAAAGTGAGGTTGTTAAATCAATGATTCAATCAATGATTACATTTATCGGGTAAGTTAACTTAAGTGATTATGTTTAATTTTTACAATAATTATTAATTGAGAGAGTCAGTATCACTATCAAATAAGGTGAATAGTTGTTCAGGTATGGCTGCTTAGTGTTAATGGGTAATTTCGCGATGCTCGATTCTGAGACACTCCTGATGGCCAGAAGTGGATGAGCAAGGAAGATGGCAGGGAAGACATGCTGCTTGCTCGTTCAGCATAAAACCGGGCTAGATAACCGAGAAGTGATGGGTTTGACAGGAAAATCGTTGAGGCTAAGTAGACAGAATTAGAATTTAACATGGATCACGGCATACTGACCGTGGAGGGAGTCGGAGGGGTCGGCATACATCGGGGAAGCTGGAACAGGTCTTGAAACGGTCGTGAGGTTGAGAGTTGGGCACAGGGCCTCGTCGTAGGCCAGTAGAACAAAACAAGTTTTTGGCTAAGATTTATTTAATAACCGTACATTAGTAGCCACGCATAATTAAATAAACTTTGAATAAGTTTGATGTTTTTGTCTTGTAAATATTATATTTAGTTGCAAAGAGAAGCTATAATATTTTAGTGATAGATGAACGTTTGATATAAAACAGTAAGCTGCATGAAATTTCCATCTAAAATATGTTCGCATCGAATTGAGTGTGACACAAAACTCTGAGAAAAAATTGAGATAGAAAGAGTGATGAACAGGAAATTCACGTGGAATGTAGGGTCCGGATATTGGGAGATCTCAATCCAGGAGCAGCATCGGGACACCTGTTTGGCGACCCGAATTGCCGGCCTGGCTTAAATGAGGCCGTTGCTTCAAAATCACAGCAACAGCACTGATATTCGACTTCAACTCGACCTTTCCGTACTATCACCATATCACTTGATACCTTCAATATGCAAAAATCTATCGATTGCAATCTTGAATAATAATATGCTAAACATATTTATGCTTGCTCTTGGTGTCTAAAGGAAAGTGACTTTCCATTTTTATATTTTGGCAAATGTGTGTGCGAATTTATTTCATTACATTAATAGAAACTGCTAACTGTAATCATTGCTATTTACTTACACAATTCCGGCATAAAGGGTGTTATAGCGCTTTAGTTTGGTGTTACACAGCAGCTTACTTTACACGATACAAAATCGCCAAATCTTCAACCAACTATTTTCCTCAAATTCAGTAACGGTTTCTATTTAACTAGGAATAATAATACTGAATCAGTATTGTAGGACTGGGTTGATTCCTACTTTTGCTGCCAGCCAAAAAATGTCTCGCAGGCAATCTCAGCCCCTTTTGCACACCAATATATTTTCATCGACTTTGCCCATTATAATGATCGCTGTTTGTGTTCAACATTGAAGTAAATGGAAATGAAACGCAGCCGATGCTACACTCTTAATAAAGTATAAGGATCCATCCTCTCTTGAACAGAGCATTCGCGCACACATTCCCCCTCCCATTTCTCTATCTACATATATATATCGAAAATCTATAACCACATGTATTCTCGAACTTGTTTACTTTATTAATCTTGACAGAACATACAAGAATGTCATACTTCTACACTTACTAGTAGGATACCCACCGGTTTATAAGAACTATGGATCAACCCAGGATCATTCTCAGCAAGGAGTCCCAAAGGACAACTGCTGGGGCCAAATTGCCCTTTTTAGAGGCCCGTTAGTGCCTCCAGGGGTGCCAACGGGGCAAAATACTATTTTCGCAAGGGGTGGAGGTGGGGTGATGGGGGCTCTCCTGGCTCTTGGTAAATTGCACGGGAATTTGGAGAACGCTTCCCGCAAGGCTGGCGCGAGCGGGTGCCAACCCCAGCTTCTGACTTCCGCTGCAGCCAGAAGTTAAAAGTAATGTCGCCAGAGACCGGCGACATCATCTTCCTCGTTTTGCCGACTCTCGGGTTGGCTCTACATGTACCCATCTGGCATGGTCAAAGGTACTGCACAAGATAAAGTTCACTTGGTTGTGACATGTAAAGAGGATTGGCTAACAAGCAGAGAACAGAGTGTCGGGATGAATAGTTAATTCTCTGGTTGGCAACCAGTAACTAGTGGGGTGATGCAGGGATCACGCTGGGACCCCAACTATTTACAATCTATGTTCATGACTTCAAAGAAAGGACTGAGTGTAACGTAACCACGTTTGCTGACGATACAAAGATGGGAGGAAAACAAATGTGTGAGTGGGACACAAAAATCTGCAAAGAAAATTGAAAGGCTAAGTGAGTGGACAAAACATTTGGCAGATGGACTAAAATGTTCGAAAGTGTGAGAGGGTTTGGCCGAAAAAAATCAAAGAGCAAGTCATTATTTGAATGGCAAAAGATTGCAAAGTGCCGCAGTCCACGGGACCTGGGCGTAATTGTACATGAAATACAAAAGGATAGTACGCAGGTGCAGCAAGTGATCAGTAAGGCCAATGGTATCTTGGCCTTTATTGCAAAGGGGATGGAGTATAAAAACAGGGAAGGCTTGCTACAGCTATAAAAAGTTTTGGTGAGGCCTCTCCTGGAATAATGTGTGCAGATTTGGTTTCCATATATACGGAAGGGTATCATTGCTTTGCAGGCAGTTCAGAGAAGGTTCACTAGGTTGCTTCCGGGAATTCTGGAGTTGATTTATGAGGAAAGGCTGAGAAGGTTGGCCCTATAGTCTATGGAGTTCAGAAGAAGGAGAGGTGATCTGATCGAAACGTATACGATTATGAGCGGGTTTGACAAAATGCATGCAGAGAGACTGTTTCCACTGATGGGGGAGACTTGAACTAGGGGGTATGATCTTAGAATAAGGGGCCGCCGATTTAAAACAAAGATGAGGAGGAATTTATTCTTACAGATGGTTGTAAATCTATGGACTTCGCTGCCTCAGAGAGCTGTGGAAGCTGGGGTACTGAATAATTAAAATTCAGAAATAGACAGTTTCTTAAACGATAAGGGGATAAGGGGTTATGGGGAGCGGGTGGTGATGTGGAGTTGAGTCCATGATCAGATCAGCCATGAACTTATTGAATGACAAAGCAGGCTCGAGGGGCCGTATAACCTACTTCTGTTCATATTTTTTATGTTCTTATGTTCTTATGGTCCGAGCCACCATCGTGGAGCCCGTTATTCTCTTTTGGGTGCCGGGCTGCAGGGCCGGTTCCACGCTGTCCTGGCGGTTTAGTGGAGACCACCAGAGGTTTGCAAAGTGCACAGAGGCCGTCCGCTTTAGGCGAAGGGTAGGGGCATTAAACCGCATCAGCGTTATGTGGAGCATCTGTGTAGCACTGCACTACTCACCCTGTTAGAGCTGCTGGTACCGCCTCTAAAGTAAGTGGAATGCGCGAGTTTGCACTCCATTTCATTTGAGCGGCAATAAGCACAATTCAGCAATCGGGGTGGGACTTCCACACTGGGAGCAGGACGTCCCAACCCCAGCTGGTTACCAACACCAATCAGGGTGCAGGGCAATTTCGCTCCGTGAGCTTTTGCCGATTTATACACCTAGATGTGAGATCAGTAGCTGTGAACCTATCAATTCTGAGATTATTCTCATGTCGTGTTTCTGTTGTCATGTGCCACATCACCTGTAAATGGAAGTGTGGCACCATAGACACTCCAGTCTCGCTGGGATTAGAGTTGTGTTTGTGTTGAAGATATCGAGTTTGTTTGGTTATAAAGATCAGATATCAACAGAATCTAGAACAGTTTGGAGGCGTGTTAGCTCCATACAAGCGAGAATTCTTACACATACCCTTTGATGCTCCTTAAATTGCATTAACATGAATCCTCCTGCTTACTGAGTATTATCATGCAGTATCCCAATGGCCACATCTAAACCGTGGTCGGCTCTATCAAATAATACATTCTCATAATACAAAGTTATTAATACTGACGATTATATTTTGAAGCTACTTTCCTGTTATATTATACTGTATTCTACAGTTGACAACTAATTATCGCGAGTAATGTCGAGATACAGGTGACACTGGAAACGCACTAATATTTTTTGGGGTATATTTTGTAAACGGTGTTCTGATGTGGTTGGATGAAGTCTCAAAATGTCACAGAATAACTGTCACACTTAGGTGTTTGCTGAGACTTTGACTGGTAGCTTCCCAATGTTAACTTTCTTCTTACTCTCAGTTAATTTAGTGGCAATTGTGATCCTGTCCCGAGGAAGGTGCGGTCTCTCCAGATGTATCACTCGGTACCTTGTGTCCATGGCGGTGACGGATCTTCTGGTCGTTATCACAGCTGTGATATTCAATCGGAATAGTGGCATTTATTTTCCAGTTAGTTTCTTGTCCCTGACCCCGGCGTGTACTCTTAGTACTGTGGTAATGTATGCAGCCACGGAGAGTTCGGTCTGATTAACGGTCGCTTTCATCTTTGATCGATTTGTAGCCATTTGTTGCCAGAAGCTGAAAACAAATTATTGCACCGAGAAAACAGCGGCTGTGGTTATATGAACGGTCTGTTTACTGAGCTGTTTAAAAAGCGTTCGCTGGTACTTTATATACGAACCACTCGATATAATCAACAAGGTCCCTTGGTTTTGTAATATTAAATCCAGCTTCTACACTTCACTCGCGTGGACAGCGTATGATTGGTTTGCTCGTCTTTTAAACCCAGGCCTCCCGTTCTTCCTGATCTTGCTGCTGAATGCTCTGACCGTCAGAGACATTGTAGGAGCCAACAGAGCCCGCAGGAGGCTCCGGGCCCACATCAATGGAAAGAATGAGAGTGATCCAGAGATGGAGAGGCGCAGAAAGTCCATCATTTTACTCTTCACCATCTCGGGCAGTTTTATCCTGTTATGGATGACGTATGTTGTAGATTTCTTGTATGTGAAAATTACAAACGAATCTTATTTCGCAGGTTCCAATTTCAATGACCCCAGGTTCATTCGCCAGGAAAGGGGAAACATGCTCCAGCTCCTAAGTTGCTGCACCAACACGTCTATTTATGAAGTGACTCAGAAAAAATTCAGGGAGGAGTTAAAGCATGCGGCAAAATATTTTTGCAATCGAATTGTAATGTTAGTAAACTAGGAAAGCTTTAAGAGTCGGCTTCAATTACTACTCGGATTATATCTTGGTGTCTTTCTTTTCTTCGGTCTAACATTCTGTCATGACATTGGTCTTTGTCGGCCTTGTAAAATGTGCAGCCGATTCGCTATTGCCAGCTTTGCACTGCTGCTCCCTTCAAGACTGCCCCCTTCGTCCGTGACTAGTTTCCTCTGAAGAACATAAGAACGTAAGAAATATGTGCAGGAGAAGGTCAGGTAGCCCTTCCAGCCTGCTTTGCCGGTCAATAAGGTCATGGCTGAACTTGTACATCATCTCCACTTCCCATCGCCATATTCGTTTTGAGCCCAAAAATCTATTGGCCTCTGCCTCGAATATACAACGACTGAGCCTCCACAGCCCCCGGGAACATAAAAATTCAAAATATTCACCATCTTCTGAGTGAAGTAATCCCTCCTCATCTCAGTCCTAAATGGCTGACCCGTTATGCTGGGTCTATCAACCCTCGTTCTAGAATTTCAGCGAGGGTAATCATCCTCTCATCATCGACACTGCCAAGCCCTCTTAAAATTGTCCCCATTTCAATGGGATCACCTAATTCCTCTAAACTCCAGAGAATATAGGCCCACTCTACTCAAGCTTTAATCTCTCTGTCTGACACGAGGCCACTCCCTACTCCATTTTAACCCTGAGGAAATCAAAGGATAATGCAAAATGATCTGGCAAATCGTCAGGTCAGCAAAGTTCACAAAGGAACACGAACAAATGTGTAATACATTCCTTTGTGTATTTTCTTAACATGGACTTTAAACCTATTAAAGTGTGCGCTCTTGGGCAAAAAATACCAAAGTTAAGTTCTCAAGAAGAAACTTCATCATTGGAAGGTCTGCCCTCCTCTTACTGTTCCAAATTGGCACAATGTTTTCCTGACGCTGCACATTAGGTTTTGATACAATCACAGGCACGGTCTCGACCATGTGGTACATCGAAATTTCTGTCAGCAAACACAGTCGCAACTGCAATCTTTACATTCTTTTTTAATAATGGCCTAGAAATCCCAGTCGAGGTCTTCCCGAAGGCGATTGACTAAAAAATTTTAAAAGTTGCAGAACGACCTTCAAATGCTGCGACTACCATCAATTCAGGCCTTGAGGCCTCCACGCTGTGCAGCGGAGGCGTGCACGTCTTAACGTCCATAAGCTTGAGCTGGAATCACATGGCCCTGGGCAGCCAATCACGATACAATATTTTCTCATTTAAAATAATGGGAACTCCATAAGTTGGTATTCCGATTATTATGATTGAGAAACACACCCGCCAAACATCAAAACAAAAAGAAAAAAATAGAAAATACACCACATATTTAATATTTATTTAAATTAAAGCTATTTTTGTCCAATTAAAAAAAACTTTCCAAATTTTTAAAAGTTTTTTTTAATTTCCACTTTAAAATAAACTTACCTCAGTGGGCAGGGCTTTTGACAAAAAATGTGTTTTAAATTTTATTTTTCTATGAATTTTATGATTTAAAACTCTATGCCTCTAAAAGAAGGCTATGCAAATGCTTTTATCAGGTTCAAGTTTTCAGGACAGTTACTGGGCAAGATATGGATAAATAACGCAATCTTGCCCATCCGAATGTGCTGGCTGCTGAGATGTGGAGGATCTGTCAAGTTGGAGCTTGACAGATGGGAAAAGCCGGCTTTCAACCATGCACATTGTGCACAGAGCACATTGTACCCAGTGAACAGTAATAAATGACGCTGTTAGACACCTGGCAATATTGAATGGTTAAAGGAACAGTTCCTATGGCATTGTCTAATGTAACTAGAGCAGACACTTCCCAAAGGCAATTACATTTTTTCTGGCTCGAGCTTTGCAGTATTTATTGCGGATTTGCCTCTGGCTGCTGAATGCATGAGAAAAAAGAAGGGTGAGGAGGTGATGTCGGATAATTACACTTCAAAGTGTAATACTGCGTTGGTGAATTGAACAGGATTTACTGGGATTGCATTGGGCACTGAACCATATTCATTCTGGCAGTTATTGTTTGTTTCTGCTGATCTTAATAACCCCTATATCTGCGCTGGAGATTAATGTTCTATATTAATGTCCTGTGATAGTTTGAACTGGTGCTCTCCTCGCTCTATCCTGTGACATTTGGAGCTGGTGCTCTCCACTCTCTCTCCTGCGACATTTGGAGCTGGTGCTCTCCACTCTCCCGTTGGTGTAGGAGGGAGGGCTTTAGTTTCCTGAACAATTGGGACCGCTTCTGGGGAAGGTGGGACCTGTGCAAGTCGGGACAGGATACACCTCAACAGCGACGGGACCAATGTTCCCGCGCGTGGTTTTGAAAGTACAGTTGGGAGGGCTTTAAATTAGCTTGGCAGGGGGATGGGTACCCAGGAGAGGTCTCTGAGCTAGCTGGAGTGGGTGAGAGCTCAGATGAACAGAACCCCAAGAAAGAATGCAAAAGCCAGGAGGCAACAAAGCAGAGTAGCACTGGTGGAAGTGGAAACCACAAGGTGATAAGAAGGAACAATATGTATGAATATAAAGGGGCTGCAGGAGGGGTCAAAACTAAAAATCATGGTGTAAAAATTAGTATTAAAATACTCTACCAAAACGCACGCAGCATTCAAAATAATGTAAATGAGTTGACGGCACAAATCATTACAAATGGGTATGATTTGGTGGCCATTACAGAAACGAGGTTGCAGGGTGGCCAAGACTGGGAATTAAACATACAGGTTATCTGACAATTCGGAAAGATAGACAAGACGGGAAAGGAGGGGTGTTAGCTCTGTTAATAAAGGATGATATCAGGGCAGTTGTGAGAGACGATATTGGCTCTAATGAACAAAATGTTGAATCATTGTGAGTGGAGATTAGAGATAGTAAGGGGAAAAAGTCACTGATGGGCTTAGTTTATAGGCCCCCAAATAATAACTTCACGGTGGAGCGGACAATAATCAAGGGAATAATGGAGGCATGTGAAAAAGGAACAGCAGTAATCATGGGGGATTTTAATCTACATATCGATTGGTCAAATGAAATCACACGGGGTAGAAACATAGAAACATAGAAAATAGGTGCAGGAGTAGGCCATTCAGCCCTTCTAGCCTGCACCGCCATTCAATGAGTTCATGGCTGAACATGAAACTTCAGTACCCCCTTCCTGCTTTCTCGCCATACCCCTTGATCCCCCGAGTAGTAAGGGCTTCATCTAACTCCCTTTTGAATATATTTAGTGAATTGGCTTCAACTACTTTCTGTGGTAGAGAATTCCACAGGTTCACCACTCTCTGGGTGAAGAAGTTTCTCCTCATCTCGGTCCTAAATGGCTTACCCCTTATCCTTAGAGTGTGACCCCTGGTTCTGGACTTCCCCAACATTGGGAACATTCTTCCTGCATCTAAACTGTCTAAACCCGTCAGAATGTTAAACGTTTCTATGAGGTCCCCTCTCATTCTTCTGAACTCCAGTGAATACAAGCCCAGTTGATCCAGTCTTTCTTGATAGGTCAGTCCCACCATCCCGGGAATCAGTCTGGTGAATCTTCGCTGCACTCCCTCAATAGCAAAGAAGTCCTTCCTCAAGTTAGGAGACCAAAACTGCACACAATGCTCCAGGTGTGGCCTCACCAAGGCGCTGTACAACTGTAGCAACGCCTCACTGCCACTGTACTCAAATCCCCTCGCTATGAAGGCCAACATGCCATTTGCTTTCTTAACCGCCTGCTGTACCTGCATGCCAACCTTCAATGACTGATGTACCATGACACCCAGGTCTCGTTGCACCTCCCCTTTTCCTAATCTGTCACCATTCAGATAATAGTCTGAGCCTCTGTTTTTACTACCAAAGTGGATAAACTCACATTTATCCACATTATATTTCATCTGCCATGCATTTGCCCACTCACATAACCTATCCAAGTCACTCTGCAGCCTCATAGCATCCTCCTCACAGCTCACACTGCCACCCAACTTAGTGTCATCCGCAAATTTGGAGATACTACATTTAATCCCCTCGTCTAAATCATTAATGTACAATGTAAACAGCTGGGGTCCCAGCACAGAACCTTGCGGTACTCCACTAGTCACTGCCTGCCATTCTGAAAAGTACCCATTTACTCCTACTCTTTGCTTCCTGTCTGCCAACCAGTTCTCAATCCACGTCAGCACACTACCCCCAATCCCATGTGCTTTAACCTTGCACATTAATCTATTGTGTGGGACCTCGTCGAAAGCTTTCTGAAAGTCCAAATATACCACATCAACTGGTTCTCCTTTGTCCACTTTACTGGAAACATCCTCAAAAAATTCCAGAAGATTTGTCAAGCATGATTTCCCTTTCACAAATCCATGCTGACTTGGACCTGTCATGTCACCATTTTCCAAATGCGCTGCTGTGACATCCTTAATAATTGATTCCATCATTTTACCCACGACTGAGGTCAGGCTGACCGGTCTATAATTCCCTATTTTCTCTCTCCCTCCTTTTTTTAAAAGTGGGGTTACATTGGCTACCCTCCACTCCATAGGAACTGATCCAGAATCAATGGAATGTTGGAAAATGGCTGTCAATGCATCCGCTATTTTCAAGGCCACCTCCTTAAGTACTCTGGGACGCAGTCCATCAGGCCCTGGGGATTTATCGGCCTTCAACCCTATCAATTTTCCCAACACAATTTTCCGACTAATAAAGATTTCCCTCAGTTCCTCCTCCTTACTAGACCCTCTGGCCCCTTTTATATCCGGAAGGTTATTTGTGTCCTCCTGAGTGAATACCGAACCAAAGTACTTGTTCAATTGGTCTGCCATTTCTTTGTTCCCCGTTATGACTTCCCCTGATTCTGACTGCAGGGGACCTACGTTTGTCTTTACTAACATTTTTCTCTTTACATACCTATAAATACTTTTCCAATCCGCCTTAATGTTCCCTGCAAGCTACTTCTCGTACTCCATTTTCCCTGCCCTAATCAAACCCTTTGTCCTCCTCTGCTGAGTTCTAAATTTCTCCCAGTCCCCGGGTTCGCTGTGATTTCTGGCCAATTTGTTTGCCACTTCCTTGGCTTTAATACTATCCCTGATTTCCCTAGATAGCCACGGTTGAGCCACCTTCCCTTTTTTATTTTTACGCTGGACAGGAACGTACAATATTTGTAGTTCATCCATGCGGTCTCTAAATGTCTGCCAGTGCCCATCCACAGTCAACCCCTTAAGTATCATTCGCCAATCTATCCTCGCCAATTCACGCCTCATACATTCAAAATTTCCCTTCTTTAAGTTCTCTGAATTAACTGTTTCATTCTCCATCCTAATGCAGAATGCCACCATATTATGGTCACTCTTCCCCAAGGGGCCTCGCACAATGAGATTGCTAATTAATCCTCTCTGATTACACAACACCCAGTCTAAGATGGCCAACCCCCTAGTTGGTTCCTCGACATATTGGTTTAGAAAACCATCCCTTATGCACTCCAGGAAATCCTCCTCCACCGTATTGCTTCCAGTTTGGCTAGCCCAATCTATGTGCATATTAAAGTCACCCATTATAACTGCTGCACCTTTATTGCATGCAGCCCTAATTTCCTGTTTGATGCCCTCCCCAACATCACTACTACTGTTTGGAGGTCTGTACACAACTCCCACGAACGTTTTTTGCCCTTTAGTGTTCTGCAGCTCTACCCATATAGATTCCACATCATCTAAGCTAATGTGTTTCCTATTGCATTAATCTCCTCTTTAACCAGCAATGCTACCCCACCTCCTTTTCCTTTTATTCTATCGTTCCTGAATGTTGAATACCCCTGGATGTTGAGTTCCCAGCCCTGATCATCCTGGAGCCACGTCTCCGTAATCCCAATCACATCATATTTGTTAACATCTATTTGCACAGTTAATTCATCCACCTTATTGCGGATACTCCTTGCATTAAGACACAAAGACTTCAGGCTTTTTTTTTAACACCCTTTGTCCTTTTACAATTTTGCTGTACAGTGGCCCTTTTTGTTCTTTGCCTTGAGGAGGAATTCATAGAATGCATACGGGATAGTTTCTTAGAACAGTATGTTACAGAACCTACAAGGGAGCAAGCTATCTTAGATCTGGTCCTGTGTAATGAGACAGGAATACTAAACGTTCTCACAGTAAAAGATCCTCTCGGAATGATTGATCACAGTATGGTTGAATTTGTAATACACATTGAGGGTGAGGAAGTAGTGTCTCAAACGAGCGTACTATGCTTAAAAAAGGGGACTACAGTGGGATGAGGGCAGAGTTAGCTAAAGTAGACTGGGAACACAGACTAAACGGTGGCACAATTGAGTTACAGTGGAGGACTTTTAAGGAGCTCTTTCATAGTGCTCAACAAAAATATATTCCAGTGAAAAAGAAGGGTGGTAAGAGAAGGGATAACCAGCCGTGGATAACCAAGGAAATAAAGGAGAGTATCAAATTAAAAACCAATGCGTATAAGGTGGCCAAGGTTAGTGGGAAACTAGAAGAGTTGGAAAATTTTAAACGACATCAAAGAATGACTAAGAAAGCAATAAAGAAGAGGAAGATAGATTATGAATGTAAACTTGCACAAAACATAAAAACAGATAGTAAAAGCTTTTACAGATATATAAAATGGAAAAGAGTGACTAAAGTAAATGTTGTTCCCTTAGAAGATGAGAAAGGGGATTTAATAATGGGAAATGTGGAAATGGCTGAGAACTTAAGCAATTATTTTGCTTCGGTCTTCACAGTGGAAGACACAAAAACCATGCCAAAAATTGCTGGTCACGGGAATGTGGGAAAGGAGGACCTTGAGATAATCACTTTCACTAGGGGGGTAGTGCTGGACAGGCTAATGGGACTCAAGGTAGACAAGTCCCCTGGTCCTGATGAAATGCATCCCACGGTATTAAAAGAGATTGCGGAAGTTATAGCAAATGCTTTCGTTATAATCTACCAAAATTCTCTGGACTCTGGGGAGGTGCCGTCGGATTGGAAAGCAGCTAATGTAACGCCTCTGTTTAAAAAAGGGGGCAGACAAAAAGCAGGTAACTATAGGCCGGTTAGTTTAACATCTGTAGTGGGGAAATGCTTGAAGCTATCATGAAGGAAGAAATAGCGGAACATTTAGATAGGAATACTGCAATCAAGCAGACGCAAGCTGGATTCATGAAGGGGAAATGATGTGTAACTAATTTATTGGAATTCTTTGAGGATATAAAGAGCATGATGGATAGATGTGTACAGATGGTTGTGGTGTATTTAGATTTCCAAAAGGCATTCGATAAGGTGCCACACAAAAGGTTACTGCAGAAGATTAATGTACGCGGAGTCAGAGGAAATGTTTTAGCATGGATCGAGAATTGGCTGGCTAACAGAAAGCAGAGAGTCGGGATAAATTGGTCCTTTTCGGGATGGAAATCGGTGGTTTGTGGTGTGCCACAGGGATCGGTGCTGGGACCACAACTGTTTACAATATACATAGATGACCTGGAAGAAGGGACTGAGTGTAGTGTAACAAAATTTGCAGATGACACAAAGATTAGTGGGAAAGCGGGTTGTGTGAGGACACAAAGAGGCTGCAAAGAGATTTAGATAGGTTAAGCGAATGGGCTAAGGTTTGGCAGATGGAATACAATGTCGGAAAATGTGAGTTCATCCACCTTGGGACAAAAAACAGTAAAAGGGAATATTATTTGAAAGGGGAGAAATTACAACATGCTGCAGTGCAGAGGGATCTGGGGGTCCTCGTCCATGAATCCCAAAAAGTTAATTTGCAGGTGCAGCAGGTAATCTGGAAGGCAAATGGAATGTTGGCCTTCACTGCGAGAGGGATGGAGTAAAAAGCAGGGAGGTCCTGCTGCAACTGTACAGGGTATTGTTGAGGCCGCACCTGGAGTACTGCGTGCAGTTTTGGTCACCTTTCTTAAGGAAGGATATATTAGCTTTGGTAGGGGTACAGAACGATTCACGAGGCTGATTCCGGAGAAGAGGGGGTTACGTTATGATGATAGATTGAGTAGATTGGGTCTTTACTCGTTGGGAGTTCAGAAGGATGAGGGGTGATCTTATAGAAACATTTAAAATAATGAAGGGGATAGACAGGATAGAGGCAGAGAGGTTGTTCCACTGGTCGGGGAGACTAGAACTAGGGGGCACAGCCTCAAAATACGGGGGAGCCAATTTAAAACCGAGTTGAGAAGGAATTTGTTCTCCCAGAGGGTTGTGAATCTGTGAAATTCTCTGCCCAAGGAAGCAGTTGAGGCTAGCTCATTGAATATATTCAAATCACAGATAGATAGATTTTTAACCAGTCAGGGAATTAATGGTTATGGGGAGCGGGCGCGTAAGTGGAGCTGAGTCCACGGCTCGATCAGCGGTGATCTTGTTGGGTGGCGGAGCAGGCTTGAGGGGCTAGATGGCCAACTCCTGTTCCTAATTCTTATGTTCTTCTGTTCTTATGTTCTTATTAATGTTGGGGAAGTCCAGAACCAGGGGTCACAGTCTTAGGATAAGGGTAAGCCATTTAGGACCGAGATGAGGAGAAACTTCTTCACCCAGAGAGTGGTGAACCTGTGGAATTCTCTACCACAGAAAGTTGTTGAGGCCAATTCACTAAATATATTCAAAGAGGAATTAGATGTAGTCCTTACTACTCGGGGGATCAAGGGGTATGGTGAGAAAGCAGGAATGGGGTACTGAAGTTGCATGTTCAGCCATGTACTCATTGAATGGCGGTGCAGGCTCGAAGGTCCAAATGGCCGACTCCTGCACCTATTTTCTATGTTTCTATAAATATTGAATAAATCAGCTTGGTTCAAACACAGTGTGTCGAATGTTTGATTTCTCCATAATAATAACTAATTAATGTTCTGTTACCGACTGTTCCATTTTGGGCCTTTTCTTACTATAGATTATTTCACTTCTACCCCAGTTGATCTTTTATGATATCAAATACCAAGGTTGTTCTCTATGAGTATACGGCTTGTGGGTGTCATAAACTGAACCGGAATGTTTCACATTACACTCATATGACATTCCTTTCAAGCAACCATTGAAAGTATTATGTTGCTTAAGACTGGAAATCTATTATTTTGTACATTGTTTAATGCTTTTTGAATGTGGTTACTATATGTAATCGTCTTTGAAATGTGTGATCTTTTTAACTGTCTTTCCTGATGTAATAGTTTTGTTGATATAATTTCTTGTTACTAACATAGCTTGCAGAATTTCTTGCATCAAGATAATTGTTGAAATACTTCCATTATCGGGTCTTTAGCTCCTCCACTGATCCCTGTGAACAACCTTTGATTCGGGACTGGGTTTGGGCGCGGGTTTAGGGTTTAGTGGTTGTTGTTATTTGTTAGGATTGGGGTTAGTGGTTGGGATAGTCAGTAGGATATTAGGCACCTTGGAATCCCTGGCCAAAGTCCACCATAAGCGAGGGAAGAGCTTCCAGGAAGGCACTGAACACCTCGAGTCTCATCGCCGAGAGCATGCAGAAAACAAGCGAAGGTAGTGGAAGGAGCATCTGACAAAGCAGACTCCTCACCCAGACTTTCCATCAGCGACTGTCTGTCCCACCAGTGACAGTGACTATAATTCCCATATTGCACTGTACAATCACCTGAGAACTCACTTTTAGAGTGGAAGCATTTCTTCCTCAATTTCGAGGGATTGTCTATGATGATGATGATGAGGCTTAGGAGATAGTAATTCTCTGAACACCTCGAGTCTCAACGCCGAGAGCATGCAGATATCAAGTGCAGGCAGCAGAAAGAGCGTACACAAACCAGTCCCACCTACCCGTTCCCTCAACGACTATCTGCCCCATCTGTGACAAGTCAGTGGCTCTCGTATTGGATTGTTCAGCCACCAAAGAACTTACTACAGGAGTGGAAGCAAGTCTTCCTTGATTCCGAGGAACAGCCTATGATGATGAGTAATTAACACAGAAACCATTATTGACAATATAAGTGTCACTGGTTGTGTCCTTTTCCATTTCATGCCTTTAACCTCATGCAGACGAGTCACAAACCTGCCTCACAAACTGTTCATTCAAAGAACCTTCTTTCCTGCAAGCCTCATTTCCTCCCTTCTCTACATAATCTCACCGAACATTTAATTAGGGACATTAGATTTTGGTATTTTGGAACAAGAACAGACGTATACGTTTGCTGTGCTGGTTACATCAAATTATCAGCCTGTCTGAAAAGTGCTTCTGACAATAACCTATTACAAAATTGAAAAAAATAGAAAAGCAAATTATAATTTAAATGGAGAAAAATTGCAAAGTGCTGCAATACAGAGGGAGTTATTGGTCCTTGTGTATGAAACACAAAGCGTTAGTATGCAGGTACAGCAAGTAATCAGGAAGGCAAATGGAATGATGACCTTTATTGCAAGGGGGATGGATTAGAAAAGCTGAAAATTTCTGCTGCAACTGCACAAGGTATTGGTGAATCCAAACCAAGAGTACTGCATACAGTTTTCATCTCCGTATTTAAGGAGGAATATACTTGCATTGGAGGTGGTTCAGAGAAAGTTCACTGGGTTGATTGCAGTGATGAGGTGATTGACTTATGAAGATAGGTTGAGTAGGTTGGGCCTATACTCATTGGAGTTCAGAAGAATGAGAGGTGATCTTATTGAAAAATATAGGATCATGAGGAAGCTCGACAATATGCTTGCAGAGAGGATATTTCCACGCACAGGGGAAACTAAAACTAAGGGGCAAAGTCTCAGAATAAGGGACCGCCCATTTAAAACTGAGATGAGGAGGAATTTCTTCTCTCAGATGGTTGTAAATCTGTGGAATTCTCTGCCCCAGAGAGCTGTGGAGGCTCGGTCATTGAATATAGTTAAGGCGGAGATACGTTGATTTTTCAGCAATAAAGGAATAAAGGGTTATGGGGAACGGGCAGGAAAGTGGAGCTGAGTCCATGATCAGATCAGCCATGAGGGGCCAGGTGACCGACTCCTGTTCCTACTTATGTTCCTGTACCAGGCTCCACCAGTCACCATGTGATGCCACCGTCATATCTTCATCCATTACTCAGCTTTTGCCCTCACTAGAGCTGGTTTCAGCATCATGACCATTGCCCACACTAAGACTCTCTAATTCCCGAAAGGTGCACAAACGCCAGCATGGACTGGTTATTCCGAATGGCCCATTTGTGTGTCGTAAATCCTGTGTAATTTTGTCGTCTCAGTGTAAGTGGTCCCTGGATTTGGTGCCTCAGTATAACTGGTCCAAGGATCTCGTGTCGCAGTGTAAGTGGTCCCTGGATTTGGTGTCTCAGTGTAAGTGGTCCCTGGATTTGGTGTCTCAGTGTAAGTGGTCCCTGGATTTGGTGTCTCAGTGTAAGCGGTCCCTGGGTTTGGTGTCACAATGCGAGTAGTTTTTGGATTTGTTGTCGAAAGCACCTCGTCACTGGGACTGAGTGCAAACCCGCAGCCCAGCATTGCATTCAGCACAGAATGATCCCACTCAGTCTATTCCCAATTAACACGGTCCACATTAATTCAACAGAAACAACCCAGTGCCCACAAGTAACTGCTGCCCCGCATTTAACTTCAGTGAATTATAAACATTTTAAAATAAAAATGAACCGCATCATAGCACAACAGAGGTGATTAATTTCAGTAAATCCCTTTCACTCATACACCTCCTTCAACCCGACTCTTCAACTCCCTCTCTACATACAACTCCTCACCCCAGCTCCTCTTTCCCACTGGAGGTAAATCTCAGGAGCTTCTGTGTGACGGTGCGATGATCACTGGACAATAAAGCGCAGAGACGGCGGGGAGGGCGGGGGGGTGGGGGCTGCTCATTATCCTCGATGTGATTTAATCCACTTTCCCACTGATTACTGCAGACAGACATGGTCACCTTGTAACAGAATGGTCAATGTGACGTCACCTTTTGAACAAGAGCACACAAGACAATGTGTTATCAATAAATGGTAAAGTTATTAAACACCCCGCAATTGCATTGTAAACAGAATGGAAATAAATTGTTGGAAAATAATTGGTGAAAATAATTATTTATCTCTGTGGAATTGACTAGCAAACATTAAGAGTGTCGTGTTTTGTTTACAAACACACATAAATATTTATATATATAGCAAAGACTCTGTGTTTGCCCTTTTCAATTGTTCTGCTCAACCCGACCGTTTTTACGATGTGCATTTTAGGACCCTGCGGCAGCCCATCCGGCGGTGCTTGCCGGGTCAGGATATAAAGAGACCGTGCGCTGTTCCTCCTCCCACTGCCTGGGGGAATGGGGCAGGTATTTAAAGGAACCGGGACTCCCCTTTCTCTGCTTCTTTATAGTTAAAGGGACAGTCCAGTTTATCTTGGGGTGTCGGAGGACTTCACTAACAGAGTTCCCATTGACAGTCGCTCCCTTCTGTACTGTGCAGTGATTGTAAAGCTGTCCATTTCAGTTACTTGAACATTTCTAAAATGTCTCACTGATTTTGATGATCCAATTGTATAATTTGGAAAGAGTCCAGAATTGTGCAGTGTGAGGAAGATTTCATTTAAAGGTGGAGTAAAATTTGTTTCAAAATATTCTGTTCTAATCCTTCCCCAACCCCCCAAATTTTAGAACACTACAATACTGACTGGGAAGGTCCCAAGTTTAATCCTTGATCTGGGCTGTTGGTTGACCTCAGCCAAGGCAGCAGTTCAGGCGTTATAATTGTCCTCAATACCATTGGGCTAAATAAGAGTAAAAATCAGACACTGCCCCTGCTCTTCAGACCGATCAAGTGACGTCAACTGGGAAGAGTGTGGATGTCATTTGAGGACAGGATTTGAGGCTGTGATGCCTACCAAAGTGGGAATCCTGCTGGCACTCACTGTGTCGACTGACGGTGAGGCACGAGAGGTTTTCTAATGTCTGTGGAATTGCACCCAGCCAGATTCAGCACTTTCTGGAGATAATACATCTCAGGCGATGAAAGGAATGTTGATTTTAGAGAGTGAGGATGGAGGGGAGAGTCTTGAATAAGGAATTTACAGCTTAGGGGGGACAGGAGAGGACAGGATGTTCTGTAGAATCTGGAATAGTGTGTTCTGAATTTCAATCCTTTACTTAATCTAACAACGTTTGTAACCACCATTTGCAGGGTATTAGAAGAGGAGGATCTGCAGCTGGGAAACTCAAACCGGACATCACGTCAAGATTTGAGAGATTCCCTGGATTGATTAGGATCACCTTATCATCAGCCTTTGTAAAAGCACCAATCACAGCGGGGAGAAACAGGACACATGTTCTGTGTGTGAATGTACCTTCAACCAATCGTTCAGCCTGTGAGACTCGTGCGCCCACCTGACTCAACACTGTAAATGTGGGGACAGTGGGAATGGATGCTGTTGCACGTGGAAAGTGATTCAGTCGCTCATCTCACCAATTGACATTCGAGGCGTTAGATAACAGACTTTCTCCTGTGAAAATAGAGCTAGGTTATTCGGCTGTGATTTGTTTACTTATTCATCTAGTTGATTCTAAACCTTTGCCAATTATTTGATGTGATTGGTTTAGAGAGAGATGCTGTGGGGTGTTGTGGAAAAATATTTCCGAGATTGTATAATATATAAAAAGAGGTTTATTAAATCGGAGACAAAGCTTTGGGAGAAGTGTTGGATACCCCTGTCTCTGAACCAGCTTCTCAATTTGATATCTCCAGTGAGCTTCTTTTATCTTACAAATTACGTCACTTTACATCACGTGCTTTAGCACTAGTCCTTAAGTCGCATTACAAAGTTTACAAAGCTTTTCATACAATTACTGTCCAAGGCTGAGCTCTTGATATAAACCAGCCTCGCATTGTGACAGGAATTATATACATCCAAGAGGACTAGTTCCCCTTTTATCAATAAAAAAACAAGTGGCAGGCTTTTTGGCACTGGTATAGACAAACATACCCCCACTTATCTCTCCAGTCGTTCATTATCTCACTTTCCTATCTCCATAACTCAAGGTCAGCATACCTTGAAGTCTAACTGTGTTTTTTTGTATAAAGCATATTACATCAGTATTGTCCCTTACAAAATTCATTCAAGGGGAAAATAAAAACAAATGTTTGGTCCCGTATACTAGTCAAGTATATGTCCAAAAATCCGCTCCAACAATATTCCCCCTTTTGGTCCTGGAGGATGTTCGCGAAATCTAGATGACCACAATGATCGTAGCATGGTGTCATATATTCGTCCTTTGGGGTATGTTACTTCCCTGATGTTCCGTATGTCCACCTTGCCAGTAGCTCTAGGCTACCCTTCAAAGATAGTGGTCAGTGTCAACGTCGTCTGTTTCTTCATCCTTGGTGTCTTCAGGTATTTCCATCAGGTGTGCTGCTGCTTCTTCGGCGATTACACTGGCTACTGGATCAGTCGGGCCATCATAACTTTACAGCAGATATTAAAACACCCGATAATCAGACAGCAAGTAATTATTATTACAACCAGAATAATTACTCCATGCATAAGATAGGACCCCCAGGATTCCCCTAACAGCCAGTCAAACCAGCCAGATCCTCCTGCTGTCGTGGATAACTTCTTTACGTCCCTTCTTATGTGATCAGCGAGGTTGGTTATGTTTTCTGAATTATCGGGAATGTAAGTGCAACATTCAGCTCCAATTAAAGCACATGTGCCCCCACTTTGTGCTAGTATCTAGGGCCATTCGGTTCTGGAGTACCATTGTGCGCATGGCTACCATTTCAGCCGTTATGCCCTCCATTGCTTCAGCAATGTCGTTAACTATCTGTTCCAGTACCCTCTCTAGGTTACCTAATTCATCCATGGTGCGTCCTATCCCGAATGGGAGCATCATGACCCCAAATAGCCTCTCTACCGGGGTAAGAGCTCGTCATATTCGACCTGGTGTCTGTGCTTCTGCTAAAGTATGTAGCCGTCTGACAAAGCTGACCACATATCCCAAATAACAGGACCCCCTCCAATCCTGTGGCAACCAGGGGTAGGCCTTGTGCCCGCACACAAAATAAGTGCCATTGTATGCTTTTAGATTCGATCCCAATCTCTCTCTCTCAGCCCCCGTCGCCACCTAATCTCAGGGTCCCAGTCCTGGCTACTTGTCTGATTCTTCAAACCCTTCATTTCAAGGAACCCCTGGTTTATTGTTTCGCTGTCTGTTATGTTCCACCTGGTGAGGTTAAAGTATTGCGTACAATTGCTATATCCTGCTCAAAACCTGTTTCCTCACCAGTCAGGTTTCGAGTGAAACAAATGTCAGCGGTGAGCCTTCCAACTCCTGAGGTGTTGGTCAAAACCATGAATGGGTGTCGTACCGACCTATTGTATTCCGGCTGGTACCATCCATCAATGCATCCAAAAGGTAACCCCCCCCATCTCCACGTTTCTTTATTACCCACTCCACTACTTCCGAAATGTTGAGGGAGATTGACCTCAAAGGGATGCCTCCTTTGCTATGTATGGGGATGTGCAAACATACCCAGCAACCAGAAAAGTTCCCATTTTGCGCGTAAACATAAGACATGTATAAAAAGGTATTCACATGTAACTCTCGTTTCGGTCTAGCTAGCAGGCCGGACCAAACATGAACTATGATAATCGCACCGGTCACAATATATAGTTTCATCTTATTACTCTATAATTAACAAATAGTCAAAGGCAAAATGGCCATATGGCTTGCTTGAAGAATCTCTCGCTGTCAATCTGTAAATAGACAAACAACAACAAATAATACGTGTGCTAAACGGCTGGTTCAAAAACCTTAAGCTGGGTCCAATGCTTCCATTGTCCGTTCCCTTTAACATCGATGCAGGCACAAGTGTCCCCGCTGATTATAACCTCATATGGTCCTATCCATTTTGGGGCAAACCCCAGTTTTCCCGGGAGGACCCTTACCATAACGCGACTTCCCGCCAACGGGACTTCAGGGAGCTTTGTAAGCTCTGCTTCCGCGTATCTTTCTTGCTGATTGTCCCTAACTAATTTACACATCCCTTTTAATTGAGTACTTAGTTCCAAGGCACACATTTTTATTTTGTCTTTTAATGGGCCTACATCGGCCCCCCCTGTTATGATGTTCTCTGGTAATTGCATCGCCCTTCCTGTCATTAGTTCATAAGGGGTTAATCCGGTTGTCCAGTTTGTCGTGGCTCTTAACTTCCTCAATATAATGGGTACTACTTCCGTCCACGTTTTTCCTGACGTTTGCATGGCCTTTGCCAGGGCGTTCTTAAGGGTATGGTTCATGCGCTCTACCATCCCAGAACTCTGCAGGTGGTAGGGGATGTGGAATTTTTATTTTATGCCCATCAGCTGGCATATTGTTTTTACAATCTTCCTGGTGAAGTGGGTGCCTTGGTCAGAATATCCTTACCACTGTTGAGGCAGTGCAATCACGTGTGGGGAAAACTTCTACCCACCGGGTAAGTTGATCTATAATCACTAGGCAATATCTTTTTTCGATGGGATGGGGACAAAGGACCTGTGAAATCAATTTGTACATGTTCCCATGGCACCCGTTGACGGGGCTGGTGTCCCATTTTAATTTTAATGGGCCGGCCTGGATCATATTGTGCGCACGTAATGCATCGATGGCAATGTTTGGTGATATCTCTCCCCATCCCTTTCCACCACCAATCTCTCCCAAGACTCCCGGTCATGGCCTCTCATCCTGATTGAGACAGGCCATGATGCAACTCCAATAAGGTATTCTGTATGCATTCAAGCGCCATTACCTTGTAATTTCGTCTCCAAACATTATCCTTCCCTTGCGTTGCGCCCTGCTTTGTCCACATACCTATTTCCTCCTCAGAAGTGTCCTGGTGTAGTTTCTCAATACTTATCTGTTCGTCTCGGGCTCCAGCAGCACTGACTTAATTTTAATAATTTAAAATCATTATCAATGGAGAGTGTTTTTTACCTCTTCAAATTTTTTTTTCCAATTAAACCAATATCTTTTTCACAGCTGATATCAACTGGTATTTAGTAAGTTATGTCTTTACCCATCGCAAACACCCCTTTATTTTTTCCAGCACCTAATTATTGTATTACGTCTTTTTTTTTTAGATCACCTTTCTTCAAATTAGGTTTTGTATTGAAAATCATCAGACAATCGAAGACAGTTTTTCTTTCCAATCGTTCAATTTGTTTATTTTCAAAGTTGCGTCTTTATCTTTTTCTTTTCTAAACTGCTAAAGCTTACTGTTTTAGCATTTTTCAAATGTCCCTTTTACACCTTCACAGATAGCTCACCACTAGCCCAGGAGTTGGCCTGATCCCTGAAGGTATTTCTCAATTTAAATCTTTTTTTTTACTGAACTAGAAGCTTTTGTGTCAAGGTTTTACACAAAGGAAAATGGGAGCATTTTAAAAGGCATTCTTTATCTCATTCCTCGACTAAATTTATGTCTTTCAACCCAATTGCATGTTTTCTTTCGACAAGTAAGTGAGTGTGTCAAATAAATTCTTTTTTTTTTAACTACTGGGACCATGTATTTTTTATCTTTTATTGAACAAACCTATCCTTTGTGCATTTCCTAGCTCTGTAACTTATCATCCGAATATATCCACACCTGCGTTTCTAACTTAAAATGTAATACCATAAGGTTCACACTTTCTTAAACTTCCCATATATAGGACAACACTGCGAAGGGTTAAAAAAAACTTTCACCCTGTTTGGAAAAGGTGGGTGGAGCTAAAACAGTCAGCCACTCCATACCTTCCCAAACAGGCTTTTCATTCATTCCGCAGTCAAAATCACTCAAGTATTCTCATTCAAAATAGACATTCACAAAAGTCTCTCTTCATTCAACAAAGCTTAAGTCTGGCCAGTTCTATTTTTGGATCCATATGTCACTTAAGATAGTCACTATCAGATTTCTTATGGCATTATGTAATTACGCAAGTTACAATTAATGATAGGAATTAATTAATGACCCGGGCAGCCCGCGTTTTACATTCCCTTCCTTACCTTCCATGTTCGCCAGTCTTGGACGTTTCCCTTTGTTTCTGTAATACTCACGGCCATGACTACTCTGTGGAGACCCTTTGTCTTCGCAACAAAGCTAGTGTGTTTCCTTACCACCGGAGTTTCGGCTCTAGGTTGGAGTGATCAGCTCCCTTCTGCACCGACCTTATTTGCTAAAGGGACAAGTCAAACTGGTTAGTCAGCCTCCTCCTGCTATCTACTTACTCGTATCTTATACACTATCCCGTCGTGCTCATACACCTCTCTCTCAGTCTCTAACACCAGATTCCAAATACTGTCTTAAGTGATCACGTCTGATCGGACAGTATCCTGTTTGTGACGCCATTTTGTTGTGGAAAAATATTTCCGAGACTGTATAATATATAAAGAGAGGTTTATTAAATCGGAGACAAAGCTTTGGGAGAAGTGTTAGAGACCCCTGTCTTTGAACCAGCTTCTCAATTTGATATCTACAGTGAAATTTTTTATCTTACAAATTATGTCACTTTACATCACGTCCTTAAGTCCAATCATCGCATTACAAGGTTTACAAAGCTTTTCATACAATTACTGTCCAAGGCTGAGCTCTTGATATAAACCAGCCTCGCATTGTGACAGGAATTATATACATCCAAGAGGACTAGTTCTCCTTTTATCAACAAAAAAACAAGTGGCAGGCTTTTTGGCACCGGTATAAACAAACATACCCCCACTTATCTCTCCAGTCGTTCATTATCTCACTTTCCTATCTCCATAACTCAAGGCCAGCATACCTTGAAGTCTAACTGCGCTTTTTTTATATAAAGCATAATGCATCAGTATTGTCCCTTACAAAATTTATTCAAGGGGAAAATAAAAACAAATATTTGGTCCCGTATACTAATCAAGTATATGTCCAAAAATCCGCTCCAACAGGGGCACACACTCAGTCCAGTATCTGAAAGTGATTAAGAGACGGTGTATTGTGTTTAGTGATCCCGGGCGTGTTTCTGACACCTTTGCTCGATACCAAGGCAAGGAGAGGTACTCTGGAAGGTAAGAGGAACTGGGACTTGTCCCTGAGAGTAACCAAAGATATGAGACTGAAATAATGGAGAATTAGAAAGTAGAAAATGCACAAAATGGTGCAGTCGGTAACAGGAAATAACTTAGTCCCCTCTTATCTTGGAGACATCAAATATCGACACACTCTGTTATTTAAAATATCAAATTATTAAACTCCAGCCCAGTTATAGGGGTTATTCACATCAGCAGAAACAAATTCCAACCAACACAAGAAACAAGATTCAGTCAGGAAGCCATTAACACCAGCAATAACAGCAGAATCTAACCCCTGCAGTCACTTGTGAACTCGCTGGTGTGTCAGCAGGTTGGATGACTGAGTGAATCACTTCCCACAATCAGAGCAGGTGAACGTCCTCTCCCCAATGTGACTGTGATGATGCATTTCCAGTTTACAAGGTTGGGTTCAATTCTGCACCCGCTGTGCGCAGAGTGAGAATAAAATCAATGAGCTGCTGATTCTCTCTGCTGGACACTGCGTCTTTTGTGCTGGTCCAATAGGGTGAACCCATGCTGCCCCAATAAGGTGAGCCCGGGCTGGCCAGTAGGCTGAGCCTGGGCTGGCCCAAAAGAGTGCAATTGAGTGGCCCAATAGGGTGAGGCCGTGCTGGCCCAATAGGGTCAGCCCGTGCTTGCCCAATTGGATGAGCCCATGCTAGCCCAATAGTAAGATCCTGGGCTGGACCAATAGGGTGAGCCCAGGCTGCCCAATAGGTTGAGCCCAGGCTGGCCCAATCGGTTGAGCCCAGGCTGGCCCAATAAGGTGAGTCGGGCTGGCCTAGAGTCACCAGGCAACAATCAGCACAAGAAGACTCCCTTTCAGGGGCCACTGACCTGGTCACAAACATCTGGTCCAATCAAACTGACAGACAACCTGAAGCCCCGCCCACCCATTGTCCCTGCTGAAAAAGCCACGCATGCGCCGCGAGATCCGCCCAGACCAAGATGGCGGCCGCTAAGCCCGCTCCCTCCAACCTGGCCAAGATGGCGGCCGCTCAGCCCATCTCCCACCCCCCCACCATGACCAAGATGGCGGCCGCTGAGCCCGTTCCCTCCACCATGACCAAGATGGCGAAGATGGCGGCCGCTGAACCCGCTCCCTCCACCCTGACCAGTATGGCGGCCGCTGAGCCCGCTCGCCCCGCCCTGACCAAGATGATGGCCGCTGAGCCCACTCCCCCGGACGCTCATTGACCGTGTCTGTTACCGGTGGGTAAACACGGGGTCTGCAGGCTGTGATTCTGGGCCTGGGGACGAGCCCAGGTGTGTGTGAAGCGGATGGTGCGGAGTGTTGTCTCTCGGGCCTGGGCCCACACTCGGGCTGTGTGACCCCACTCACTCCCCGGGTTTATTAACCCAGAAAACTATTGGTTCTGCACTTTGTGATTGACAAGCGGCAAGCCCCGCCCCCTCCTAGCCCGAATCATTCCATGCAGGTGGTGCAGGGAAATAGGACTTGAGGAAGGCACTTCGGCTGGGGGAGACATGTACTGGGACTGGGGTAAGGCACATCGGCTGGGGGAGACATGCACTGGGACTGGGGTAAGGCACATCGGCTGGGGGAGACATGCACTGGGACTGGGGTAAGGCACATCGGCTGGGGGAGACATGCACTAGGACTGTGGTAAGGCACATCGGCTGGGGGAGACATGCACTAGGACTGTGGTAAGGCACATCGGCTGGGGGAGACATGCACTAGGACTGGGGTAAGGCACATCGGCTGGGGGAGACATGCACTAGGACTGGGGTAAGGCACATCGGCTGGGGGAGACATGCACTAGGACTGGGGTAAGGCACATCGGCTGGGGGAGACATGCACTAGGACTGGGGTAAGGCACATCGGGTCGGGGACACATGCACTGGGACTGGGGTAAGGCACTTCAACTGGGGGAGGGATACATTGGGACTGGGAAAAGGCACATCGGTGGGGGAGGGATACATTGGGACTGGGGTAAGGCATTTCAACTGGGGGAGGGATACATTGGGACTGTGGTAAGGCATTTCAACTGGGGGAGGGATACATTGGGACTGGGGTAAGGCACATCGGTGGGGGAGGGATACATTGGGACTGGGGTAAGGCACTTCAGCTGGGGAGGGATACATTGGGACTGGGGTAAGGCACATCGGTGGGGGAGGGATACATTGGGACTGGGGTAAGACACATCGGCTGGGGGAGGGATACATTGGGACTGGGGTAAGGCACTTCAACTCGGGTAAGCATGCACTGGGACTGCGTTAAGGCACTTCAACTTGGGCAGGCATGCACTGGGACTGGGTTAAGGCACTTCAACTAGGGTAGGCATGCACTGGGACTGGGTTAAGGCACTTCAACTAGGGTAGGCATGCACTGGGACTGGGTTCAGGCACTTCAACTAGGGCAGGCATGCACTGGGACTGGGGTAAGGCACTTCGGCTGGGGAGGAATACACTGGGACTGGGGTAAGGCACTTCAAATGTGGGAGGGATACATTGGGACAGGAACAACGTACTTCAACTGGGGGAGGGATACACATGGACTGGGGTAAGGTACTTCGGCTGGGGAGGGATACACTGGGACTGGGGTAAGGCACTTCAAATGTGGGAGGGATACATTGGGACAGGAACAAGGTGCTTCAACTGGGGGAGGGATACACATGGACTGGGGTAAGGTACTTCGGCTGGGGAGGGATACACTGGGACTGGGGTAAGGTACTTCAAATGTGGGAGGGATATATTGGGACAATAACAAGGTACTTCAACTGGGGGAGGCATGCGCTGGGACTGGGGTAAGGCACTTCAACTGTGGGAGGGATAAACTGGCACTGGGGTAAGGCACTTCAACTGGGGGAGGGATAAACTGGCACTGGGGTAAGGCACTTCAACTGAGGGAGGCATACACTGGGACTGGAGTAAGAAACTTTGGCTGGGGAGCGATACAATGTGACTGGAGGAAAGGCACTTCAACTGTGGGAGGGATACACTGTGTCTGGAATAAGACACTTCAACTGCGGGAGGCTTACACCAGGACTGGGCAAAGGCACTTCAGCTGGGAGGGATACCCTGGGACTGGGGTAAGGCACTTCAACTGGGGGATGCTAACACTGGGACTGGAGTAAGACACTTCAACTGGTGGAGGGATACACTGGGACTGGAGGAAAGGCACTTCAACTGTGGGAGGGCTACACTGGGTCTGGAATAAGACACTTCAAATGGGGGAGGCATAAACTGAGACTGTGTTAAGGGCACTTCAATTGGGGGAGGGATACACTGGGATTAGGATAAGGCACTACGGTTGGGGGAGGCATGCACTGGGACTAGGGTAAGGCACTTCGGCTGGTGGAGAATATACTGGGAATGGGGTAGGGTACTTCGGCTGGGGGAGGCAAGCACTGCAATGGGGGTAAGGCATTTCGGCTGGGCAAGGCATGCACTGCGCCTGGGGTAAAATACTTTGGCTGGGGGTGGCATGCACTCATACTGTGGCAAGGCACTTCGGCTGGGGGAGGCATGCACTGGGATGGGGTAAGGGACTTCGGTTGTGGGGGAGGTGTGCACTGGGTCTGGGGTAAGGCACTTTGGCTGGGATAGGCATAAACTGTGACTGGTTTAAGGCACTTTGGTTGGTGGAGGCATATACTGGGACTGGGACAAGGCATTTTGGCTGGGAGAGGCATGCACTGGGACGGGTGTAAGCGACTTCGGCTGGCAGAGGTGTGCACTCGGACTGGAGTAAGGCACTTCAACTGGGAGAGGCATGTACTGGGACTGGGGTAAGGC
The DNA here is from genome assembly GCF_044704955.1 of Pristiophorus japonicus. NCBI lineage: Eukaryota > Metazoa > Chordata > Chondrichthyes > Pristiophoridae > Pristiophorus > Pristiophorus japonicus. Next base: position 315,149 of record NW_027254409.1, on the reverse strand, counting down.
ACTGCATCTGGGTAGGGATACAGTGGGACTGGGGTAAGGTACTTCGGCTGGGGAGGGATGCACTGGGACTGTAACAATGCACTTCAACTCGGGGAGGCATGCACTGGGACTCGGGGTAGGCTCTTCAACTGGGGGAGGTATATACTTGGACTGGGGTAAGGCACTTCAAATGTGGGAGGGATACATTGGGACAGGAACAAGGTACTTCAACTGCGGGAGGCATACACTGGGACTGGGGTAAGGCACTTCAACAGAGGGAGGGTTACACTAGGACTGAATTAAGGCACTACAGCTGGGGGAGGCATATACTGGGATTGGGTTAGAGCACTTTGGCTGAGGAGGCATGCACTGGGACTGGGGTAAGGCACAATGGCTGGGGGAGGCACTTCAACTGGGGGAGGGATAAACTGGCACTGGGGTAAGGCACTTCAACTGGGGGAGGCATACACTGGGACTGGAGTAAGAAACTTCGGCGGGGGAGCAATACACTTTGACTGGAGGAAAGGCACTTCAACTGTGGGAGGGATACACTGGGTCTGGAATAAGGCACTTCAACTGCGGGAGGCTTCCACCGGGACCGGTCTAAGGCACTTCAGCTGGGGAGGGATACCCTGGGACTGGGGTAAGGCACTTTGGCTGGGTGAGGCATATACTGGGACTGGGGTAGGGTACTTTGGCTGATGGAGGCATGCATTTGCACTGAGAAACGCTACTTCGGCTGGGGGAGGCATATATTGTGACTTGGGTAAGGTACTTCGGCTGGGGGAAGCATGCACTGGGACTGGGCTAAGGCACTTCAACTGACACTGGGACTGGGCTAAGGCACTTCAACTGGTGGAGGCATGCACTGGGACTGGGGTAAGGCACTTCAACTGGTGGAGGCATGCACTGGGACTGGGCTAAGGCACTTCAGCTGGGGGAGGCATGCACTGTGACTGGGATAAGGCACTTTGGTTGGGGGAGGCATGCACTGTGACTGGGATAAGGCACTTTGGCTGGGGGAGGCATGCAATGGGATTGGGGTAAGGCACTTCGGCTGGGGGAGGCACATACTGTGACTGGGATAAGGCACCACAGCTGGGGGAGGGTTGCACTGGGACTGGGGTAAGACACTTTGGCTGGGCGAGGCATAGACTGGACTGGGGTAAGGCGCTTCAACTGAGGGAGGGATACACTGGCACTGGGGTAAGGCACTTCAACTGGGAGAGGCATAAACTGGGACTGGGATAAGGCACTTCGGCTGGTGGAGGCATGCACTGGGACTGGGGTAAGGCACTGCAACTGGTGGAGGCATGCACTGGGACTGGGCTAAGGCACTTCAGCTGGGGGAGGCATGCACTGTGACTGGGATAAGGCACTTTGGTTGGGGGAGGCATGCACTGTGACTGGGATAAGGCACTTTGGCTGGGGGAGGCATGCAATGGGACTGGGGTAAGGCACTTCGGCTGGGGGAGGCACATACTGTGACTGGGATAAGGCACCACAGCTGGGGGAGGGTTGCACTGGGACTGGGGTAAGGCACTTCGGCTGGGCGAGGCATAGACTGGACTGGGGTAAGGCGCTTCAACTGAGGGAGGGATACACTGGCACTGGGGTAAGGCACTTCAACTGGGGGAGGCATAAACTGGGACTGGGATAAGGCACTTCGGCTGGGGGAGGCATGCACTGGGACTGGGGTAAGGCACTTCGGCGGGGGAGGCATGCACTGGGACTGGGGTAGGGTACTTTGGCTGGGGAAGGCATATACTGGGATTAGGGTAAGGCACTTCGGCTGGGCAAGGCATGCACTGCGACTGGGGTAAAATACTTTGGCTGTTGGAGGCATGCACTCACACTGTGACAAGGCACTTCAGCTGGGGGAGGCATGCACTGGGACTGGGGTAAGGCACTTCAGCTGGTGGAGGGTTGCACTGGGACTGGGGTAAGGCACTTCGGCTGGGGGAGGCATGCACTCTGACTGGGGTAAGGCACTTCGGCTGGGGGAGGCATGCACTGTGACTGGAGTAAGGCACTTCGGCTGGGAGAGGCATGCACTTGAACTTTGGTAAGGCACTTCGGCTGGGGAGGCATATACTGGGACTGGGGTAAGGCACTTTGGCTGTGGGAGGCATATACTTGGATGGTGGTAAGACACTTCGGCGGGAGGAGAAATGCAATGGGACTAGTGTCGGGCACTTCTGCTGGGTGAGGCATGCACTGGGACTGGTGTAAGGCACTTCGTCTGGGGGAGGCATATCTTGGGACTGGGGTAAAGCCCTTCGGCTGGGGGAGGCATGTATTGGGACTGGGGTAAAGCACTTCGGCTGGGGGAGGCATGTATTGGGACTGGGGTAAACCCCTTTGGCTGGGGGAGGCATGTATTGGGACTGGGGTAAAGCACTTCTGCTGGGGGGGGCATGTATTGGGACTGGGGTAAAGCACTTCTGCTGGGGGAGGCATGTACTGGGACTGGGGTAATGCACTTCGGCTGGGGGAGGCATGCACTGGGATGGGGGCAAGGTACTTTGGCTGGCCCTTGCTATCTTATGGGGAGCTCTGTCCTCTGTCACTTCAGCAATTCAAAGTGGATCAAGTTTCAATTTGCAAAGTCAGTGAGACCTTGGGATGGGCGGTTCCAGTTACACATTCCAGTGAAATCTCAGGGTGTGGCTTATCCTCCAAGGGACCAATCATAGACAAATGGTGCGGCGTGGCGGCCATTTTGGCAGTACAAATAAGCATGTTCTTTATTAACCCGCTCCCTCCCTCCGCCCATCTCTCACCTGCTGACTCACCCACTGTGCATGCTCAGTTCACACTGCCTGGCTGATTGACAGCAGCTCCCGACCAATAGGGAGAATGGGGGCGGGGCTGGAGGACCAGGCAGGCGGTTGGTCCTCCAGCCAATCAGACTGTGTGAGAGGTGAGGCTTGCAGCCCCGCAGTGGGCGGGGCTGGGTCTGGATCTCGCTCATTGGCTGAAACTCTGCCCCATTGTTAAAGCTGATGTCCCTCAAACTCCAGGAGGAAATGGGACATTTCTGTCGTGGCTTTAAACAGATGGAACTCTGTGGGGTGGAGGAAACATTGCAGCATTTGGTAGTGACATGGATTCATTCAGGCCAGACAGCGGGGATTATTTCTGGAAATAAAACAGTGTAGTTGTTTCTGTTGAAACAGATGAAACCCTGTCGTTGTGGAGCAACCACACTTCTCATGTCCTGGTCAATCACGTGTGCAACAAGTGTCGTCATGGAAGTAAAGGATGGTATCAAATTGGAAAAAATGGCAGATAATGTTGTGAAGGACAGTGGAAGGCCAGAGGATTGGGAATTTTTAGAAACCTGCAAAGGATGACGAAAAATGAAAAAGATAGAGAAGATAGCAGATGAGAGCAAACTAGCAAGAAATATAAAAACAAACAGTAAGAGCTTCTGCTGGGATATAAAAAGGAAACGAGTATCTAAAGTAAACATTGCTCGCTTAGAGGATGACATTGGAGAATTACTAATGGGAAACACGGAAATGGCAGAGATTTTGAACTAATATTTTGTATTAGGCTTCACGGTAGAGGACACTAGAAACATACCAACAGTTGATAACCAAGGAGCTATTGCGGAGGGGGAGTGGGGGGGATGACTTAAAACAATCACTATCACTACAGATAAAGTGCTAATCAAACTAATGTGACTAAAGGTGGACAAGTCCTCTGGACCTGACGGCATAAATCCTCGGGTCTTAAAATAATTAGTTGCAGAAATAATGCATGCATTGGTTGTAATCCACCAAAATTCCCTGAATTCTGGAGAGGTCCCAGTGGACTGGAAAACTGCAAATGTAACACGCCTATTCAAGTAAGGAGGGAGACAGGGAGCAGGAAACTATACATCAGTTAGCTTACCAGCTGTCAGTGGGAAAATAATCGAGTTCATCATTAAGGAAGTACTAGCAGGACATTTAGGAAACCATACTGCAGTTAGGCAGAGATAGCATGGTTTTATGAAAGAGAAATCAGGTTTGACAAATTTGCTGTAGTTGTTTGAGGATGTAACGAGCAGAGTGGATAAGGGAGAACCACTTGATGTTGTATATTTTAATTTCCAGAAAGAATTCGATAAGGTGCCACACAAAATATTACTGCACATGCTAAGAGCTCATGGGGTTGGGGATAATATATCAGCATGGATAGAGGATTGTCGAACTAACAGAAAATAGAGTGTCCGGATAAATGGATCATTTTCAGGTTGGCAAACAGTAACTAGTGGGGTGCCGCAGTGATAAGTACTGGGGCCTCAACTAATTACAATTTATATCAATGACTTGGATGAAGGGACCGAGTGTAACGCAGCCAAATTTGCCGATGGTACAAAGATAGGTGGGAAAGCAAGTTGTGAGGAGGACGCAAAGAATCGACAAAGGGGTATAGATAGGCTCAGTGAGTGGGCAAAAATCTGGCAGATGGACTATAATGTGGTAAAATATCAGGTAATTTCCTTTGGTAGGAAAAAAAAAGCAAATTATTATTTAGATGTGGACAATTATAAAATGCTGTTATACAGAGAGATCTGGGGATTCTTGTACATGAAACTCAAAATGTTTGCATGCAGGTACAGCTGGCCTTTATTGCAAAGGGGATGGAGTCTAAAAGTAGAGAAGTACTGCTACAACTGTAAGACCACACCTGGGCTACTGCGCACAGTTTTGGTCTGGACTTGTCTCCATTCTCGTGCCGAGAGGATTGATACACCCAGATGGGAAGGACAACATTTGAGTACACTGATTCCCCACCAATTCCCATTCCCCTTCTTTCTGGTGGATATGGAGGGGCCACTGTGTGTAATGAGCAAGTCATTAAGAATTGTCAGCAAGCTCTTTCCAATTGGAGATTTTATTCAGTGGAAACTTTCACACACTATTGTAGATTTTGTACCAAAGATCAATTTAGGATTAAAGTAAAAGTTCATCATTTTATTGCAAACTAAATTTATGTTGAGAATTGCTGAATTAAGGGGAAAGATAACCCACAGTGTTTCTTAAATGGACACTGCAGCCCTGAGAACACAATCAGCAATATATCCAGAATATTAAAGTCCAGCCCAGTTACAGGGTTATTAACATCAACAGAGACAAACCCCAACTGTCAGAATGAACATGGTTCAGTCAGGATATGATTAACAGCCTCAATAACAGCAGAATCCAACTCCTGTCGTCACTTGTGAACTCGCTGGTGTTTCAGCAGGGTGGATGACTGAGTGAATCCCTTCCCGCACTCCGAGCAGGTGAATGGCCTCTCCCCAGTGTGAACTCGCTGGTGTGTCAGCAGGTGGGATGCCTGAGTAAATGCCTTCCCACACTCCGAGCAGGTGAACGGCCTCTCCCCAGTGTGTACTCGCTGGTGTGTCAGCAGGTTGGATGACTGAGTAAATCCCTTCCCACATTCAGAGCAAGTGAATGGCCTCTCCCCAGTGTGAACTCCCTGGTGTGTCAGCAGGTGGGATGAACAAGTGAATCCCTTCCCACACTCATAGCAGGTGAATGGCCTCTCCCCAGTGTGAACTCGCTGGTGTGCCAGCAGGTTGGATGAACAAGTGAATCCCTTCCCACACTCCGAGCAGGTGAACGGCCTCTCCCCAGTGTGTACTCGCTGGTGTGACTGTAGGTGGGATGACTGAGTGAATCCCTTCCCACACTCAGAGCAAGTGAACGACCTCTCCCCAGTGTGAACCCGCTGGTGTGTCAGCAGGATGGATGGCTGAGTGAATCCCTTCCCACACTCAGAGCAGGTGAACGGCCTCACCCCAGTGTGAACTCGCTGGTGTGTCAGCAGGTTGGATGAACAAGTGAATCCCTTCCCACACTCACAGCAGGTGAACGGCCTCTCCCCAGTGTGAACTCGCTGGTGTTTCAGCAGGTTGGATGAACAAATGAATCCCTTCCCACACTCCGAGCAGGAGAACGGCCTCTCCCCAGTGTGAACTCGCTGGTGTTTCAGCAGGTCGGATGATGCAGTGAATCCCTTCCCACACTCCGAGCAGGTGAACAGCCTCTCCCCAGTGTGAACTCGCTGGTATTTCAGCATGTCGGATGACTGAGTGAATCGCTTCCCACACTCAGAGCAGGTGAATGGCCTCTCCCCAGTATGACTGTGTTGATGAATTTCCAGGACAGATGGTGATCTGAATCCCTTCCCACAGTCCCCACATTTCCACGGTTTCTCCATGGTGCGGGTATCCTTGTGACTCTCCAGGTTGGACGATCAGTTGAAGCCTCACCCACACACACAACACGTTTACAGTTTCTCCCCGCTGTGAATGGTGCGATGTTTCTTCAGGCTGTGTAACTGGTTAAAGCTCTTTCCACAGATATTTGAAATCTTTTCGCACAGACAGAACAGACAAACATTTCTCCTTCCACTTTGAAAGGCCGATGATATTCAGGTCCTGATGAATCGATTGACTCCGTCAGATCTTGACACGATGTTTGGTTTGTGTTTCCTGTCTGAAAATCTCCCCTTCTAATATGCTGTAAAAGGAGATAACAAAACTCATCACTGTCAGTACAAGACACAAATTCAGGATAGACACATCTAGTTTCCATGGAACATTCTTTTCTCTCTTGTTCATCCAAAGCTGTAAATCCCTATCCCACACAGTGTCCCTCCTGCAGCGCTGAAATCCAAATCAACACACATTTCTAGCCTGTTTCTCCTCTACTCCCAGTTTTCACCACCAATTCTGGTTGGGTTCAGTTCTACACTCACTGGTTCCCGTCCCTCTCCTCCCCTGAATGTTCTGACTGTGGCTGGGTTCAGGTCGACACTCACTGGTTCCCCACATCCCTTGAAAATGCTGAGTCTGGTTGTGTTCAGTTCCGGACTCACTGGTTCCCTACCTCTGCTCCCCTGATGGTGCGGTCTCTGGCTGGGGTCATTTCTGCAATCACTGGGTCCCCTCCGTCCCTCCCCTCTTTCCCCACAACTGAAGATGCTGACTCTGGCTGGGTTTACTTCTACTGTCACTGGTTCCTCTCCCTTGAAGGTACTGACCATGGATGGGTTTAGTTCTACACTCACTGGTTCCCCTCCCCTGAAGTTACTGACTATGGCTGGGTTCAGTTCTACACTCATTGGTTCCCCTCCCCTGAAGGTGCTGACTCTGGCTGGGTTCAATTCTACATTCACTAGTTCCCCTCCCCTGAAGGTGCTGACTCTGGCTGGGTTCAGTTCTCCACTCACTGGTTCCCCTCCCCTGAAGGTACTGACTCTGGCTGGGTTCAGTTCTACACTCACTGGTTCCCCTCCCCTGAAGGTCCTGACTCTGGCTGGGTTCAGTTCCAGACACTGACATCATTCACTTTGTTCCTGCACCAAGATGGCCATGCCTGCGCTGTGCTGCTCAGTGAATCAAATTGGCGGCGTGAACATGCCTTCCTGCACCAAGATGGCCGCCGTTGGCCTGGGCCTGTGACCGGGAGAAAGCCCCAAAGCTGCAACCGCCGATATTCCGGTTATTATTCCGCGCTTGCAGTGAGCACCGATTGTTTATGAAGCCTCCCCAGCTCCCCGCTGGTCCATTAGTTTCTATAGGTGTGTAAAGAGAAAAAGGTTAGTAAAGACAAACGTAGGTCCCCTGCAGTCAGAATCAGGGGAAGTCATAACTGGGAACAAAGAAATGGCAGACCAATTGAACAAGTACATTGGTTCGGTATTCACTAAGGAGGACACCAACAACCTTCCGGATATAAAAGGGGTCAGAGCGTCTAGTAAGGAGGAGGAACTGAGGGAAATCCTTATTAGTCAGGAAATTGTGTTGGGGAAATTGATGGGATTGAAGGCCGATAAATCCCCAGGGCCTGATGGACTGCATCCCAGAGTACTTAAGGAGGTGTCCTTGGAAATAGTGGATGCATTGACAGTCATTTTCCAACATTCCATTGACTCTGGATCAGTTCCTATGGAGTGGAGGGTAGCCAATGTAACCCCACTTTTTAAAAAAGGGAGTGAGAAAACAGGGAATTATAGACCGGTCAGCCTGACCTCAGTAGTGGGTAAAATGATGGAATCAATTATTAAGGATGTCATAGCAGTGCATTTGGAAAATGGTGACATGATAGGTACAAGTCAGCATGGATTTGTGAAAGGGAAATCATGCTTGACAAACCTTCTGGAATTTTTTGAGGATGTTTCCAGTAAAGTGAACAAGGGAGAACCAGTTGATGTGGTATATTTGGACTTTCAGAAGGCTTTGGACAAGGTCCCACACAAGAGAATAATGTGCAAAGTTAAAGCACATGGGATTGGGGGTAGTGTGCTGATGTGGATTGAGAACTGGTTGTCAGACAGGAAGCAAAGAGTAGGAGTAAATGGGTATTTTCAGAATGGCAGGCAGTGACTAGTGGGGTACCGCAAGGTTCTGTGCTGGGGCCCCAGCTGTTTACGTTGTACATTAATGATTTAGACGAGGGGATTAAATGTAGTATCTCCAAATTTGCAGATGGCACTAAGTTGGGTGGCAGTGTGAGCTGCGAGGAGGATGCTATGAGGCTGCAGAGTGACTTGGATAGGTTAGGTGAGTGGGCAAATGCATGGCAGATGAAGTATAATGTGGATAAATGTGAGGTTATCCACTTTGGTGGTAAAAACAGAGAGACAGACTATTATCTGAATGGTGACAGATTAGGAAAAGGGGAGGTGCAACGAGACCTGGGTGTCATGGTACATCAGTCATTGAAGGTTGGCATGCAGGTACAGCAGGCGGTTAAGAAAGCAAATGGCATGTTGGCCTTCATAGCGAGGGGATTTGAGTCCAAGGGCAGGGAGGTGTTGCTACAGTTGTACAGGGCCTTGGTGAGGCCACACCTGGAGTATTGTGTACAGTTTTGGTCTCCTAACTTGAGGAAGGACATTCTTGCTATTGAGGGAGTGCAGCGAAGATTCACCAGACTGATTCCCGGGATGGTGGGACTGACCTATCAAGAAAGACTGGGTCAACTGGGCTTGTATTCACTGGAGTTCAGAAGAATGAGAGGGGACCTCATAGAAACGTTTAAAATTCTGACGGGTTTAGACAGGTTAGATGCAGGAAAAATGTTCCCAATGTTGGGGAAGTCCAGAACCAGGGGACACAGTTTAAGGATAAGGGGTAAGCCATTTAGGACCGAGATGAGGAGAAACTTCTTCACCCAGAGAGTGGTGAACTTGTGGAATTCTCTACCACAGAAAGTAGTTGAGGCCAATTTACTAAATATATTCAAAAGGGAGTTAGATGAAGTCCTTACTACTCGGGGGATCAAGGGGTATGGCGAGAAAGCAGGAAGGGGGTACTGAAGTGCATGTTCAGCCATGAACTAATTGAATGGCGGTGCAGGCTGGAAGGGCTGAATGTCCTACCTCTGCACCTATTTTCTATGTTTCTATTACTCTGCTCCGTCCCACTGAAAAGGACACTTCTTAGGAGCCTGTAAAAAACGTGTCTCCTCCGCCATTACATGCACCGTGCATGCTCCAAACACAGCCAGGACCCGTGCTTGCGCACTGAGCTCCTGTCGTCTGGGTGCGGCTCATTCTCCCCTGCGGGGCATGCTGGGTACATATGACCATGAGAAAAAGGAGCAGGAATGGGCCAGCCAGACCCCCGGGCCTGCTCCCCATTCAATAAGTTCATGGCTGGTCTGATCACAGACTCAGTTCCACTTCCCTGCCCACTCCCCAGAACCCTTTACTCCCTTATCGCTCAAAAATCTGTCTATCTCCGCCTTAAATATATACAATGACCCAGCCTCCACTGCTCTCTGGTGCAGAGAATTCGACAGATTTACAACCCTCTGAGAGAAGAAATTCCTCCTCATCTCAGTTTTAAATAGGTTGAGGAGAAAGATTGCATTTGTGACTAGAACACGATTTACTGTGATTGCATTGGGCACTGAACCATGTTCATTCTGGCAGCTCTTGTTTGTTTCTGGTTATCTTAATAACCTCTATACCTGAACATAAAACATAAGAAATAGCAACAGGAGTAGGCCATATGGCCCCTCGAGCATACTCCGCCACTCAATAAGATCATGGCTGATCTGATCATGGACTCAGTTCCACTTCCCCGCCTGCTCCCCATGCCCCCATATTTCCATATCTTTTAAGAAACTGTCTATTTCTGTCTTAAATTTATTCAATGGCCCAACTTCCACAGCTCTCTGAGGCAGTGAATTCCATAGATTTACAACCCTCGGAGAGAAGAAATTGCTCCTCATCTCTCTTTTAAATGGGCGGCCCCTTATACTAAGATCATGCACTCTAATTCTAGACTCCCCATTATCAGTGGAAACATCCTCTCTGTATCCACCTTATCAAGCCCCCTCATAATCTTATACGTTTTGATAAGATCACCTTTCATTCTTCTGAATTCCAGTGAGTAGAGGCCCAACCTACTTAATTGTTCGTCATAAGTCAAACGACTCATGCCCAGAATCAACCTCGTGAACCTTCTCTGAGCTGCCTCCAAAGCAAGTATATCCTTTCATAAATATGGAAACCAAAACTGCACGCAGTATTCCAGGTGTGGCCTCACATATAGCTGTAGCAAGATTTTCCTGCTTTTGTACCCTATCCCTTTTGCAATAAAGGCCAAGATACCATTGGCCTTCCTGATCACTTGCTGTACCTACATACTATCCTGTTGCATTTCATGCACAAGTATCCCCAGGTCCTGCTGTACTGCGGTACTTTGCAATCTTTCGCCATTTAAACAATATGTTGCTCTTTGATTTTTTCTGCCAAAGTGCATGACCTCACACTTTCCAATATTATAGTCCATCTGCCAAATTTTTGCTCACTCACTTAGCCTGTCTATGTCCTTTTGCAGATTTGTTGTGTACTCCTCACACATTGCATTTCCTTCGATCTTTGTATCATCAGCAAACTTGGCTATGTTACACTCAGTCCCTTTTTCCAAGTCGTTAATATAGATTGTAAAGCTGGAGATTAATACCCTCTATAAATGTTGAATAAATTATCTTCGTTTCAAACACAATTTGTTGAATATTTGATTCCTTCATGATCAGAGGAGATTAATTGATGTTCTGTTACGGACTGTTCCCTTTTCGGGCTTTTTCTTAATCTAACTTATATCACTTCTCACCTAGTTCGCTTTCTAGCATATCAAACTCCAAACTTGTTCCATTTGCATACATGAGTTGTGGTTGTAGTCGACTTAACTGCAGTGTCTCACTTTAAACTCAGCTGAAATCTTTTGAACCACCCCTTTATTGAACTGTCTTGCATAAGATTTGAAATCCGTTACTTTCTCGATCAGTTAACCTGTTTTTGAAACCAATTGAATATTAAAAACTCATCCACATATTTTGCACGTGATAGCCTGTGAAATATTCTGATATTTGTAATTATCATTACCACAAGCTCTGTTCCCTAGTGACCGACTCCATCCCTCTCCCCAACTTCTGTCTGAGCCTGAACCAGACTGTTCGCAAAGCTTGGTGACATACTTAACCCTGAAATAAGTTTTTGACCACATATCCACAAAATAACTAAGAATGCCTATTTCCACCTCTGTAACATCGCCCATCTCCGCTCATGCCTCAGCTCATCCACTGCTGAAGGCCTCATCCATGCCTTTTTTTACTTCTGGATTTGACTATTCCAATGCACTCCTCCCACATTCTGACCTACATAAACTAGTGTTGATCCAAAACTCGGCTGCCCATGTCCCAACTCGCACCAAGTCCAGCTCACCCATCACCCCTGTGCTCGCTGACCTACAGTGAAGCAATGCCTTGATTTCAAAATTTCCGCTCACACTGCCCCCACAACACCCCCATGCCCGCCGCTCCCGCCCATGAGATATCAGTCTTTCTGAGTATCCCTGATTATAATTGTTCAACCATTGGTGGCTTTTGTGGCTGTGCCTTCTGTTGCCCAGGCCTCAATTCTGGAACATCCAGCCTAAACATTTCTGTCTAACCCCTGCTGTACCTGCACTGGCAGTTTTTGATGGGATAGTGTAGAGCACGTTTTTCTCTGTATCTACTCTGTGCTGTACCTTCGCTCAGAGTGTTTGACGGGACAGTGTAGAGTGATTTTTACTCAATATGTAACCCGTGTTGTTCCTGCCCTGGGTGTGTTTGATGGGACAGTGTAGAGGGAGATTTACTCTGTATCTAACCCGTGCTTTACCTATCCTGGGAATGGTTAATGGGACAATGTACAGGGATATTTACTTTGCATTATAACCCTTTCTGTACCTGCCGTGGAGTGGCTGATAGGACAGTGTAGAGGGAATTTACTCTGTATCTATCATTTGTGTACTTGCCCTGGGAATGTTTGCTGGGACAGTGTAGAGGGAACGTTACTCTGTTTGTACCCAGTGCTGTACGTGCCCTAGGAGTGTTTGATGGACAGTGTAGAGCGAGTTTTACTCTGTATCTAACCCGTGCTGTACCTGTGATGGGAGTGTTTGATAGATCAGTGTAGAGGGTACTTTCCTCTATATCTAACCCGTGTTGTACCTGCCCTGGGAATGTCTGGTTGAACATTATAGAGGGAGATCTCCTCAATATCTAATAAATGCTGTATCTGCCCTGGAATGCCTGGGACGTTAGAGGGAGATGTACTTTGTGTCTAACCTGTACTGTACTTGCCCTGGGAACTGTATAGCGGAAGCTTTGGTCTGTATTTAATCCATGTTGTACCTGCCCTGGGAGAGTGTGATGGGACAGTGTATTGGGATCCTTACTGTGTACCTACTCATATCCGTTATACCCCTTGGAGGACAAAATGCGCACTGTGACTCCGGGAGGAGCTCCTCAGCCGGAGTGACTGGAGTGCATCATCACCCCCAGCAACCAGATTTTAATTTGATTTAAGTTTACTGTCCAAAGTTTAATTGGTTTATTTTGTTGGTTATAATGCCCCCCCACCCCAGCTTTAATCAGGGAGCACTTGATTTACAGATCAACAATGAAATACTTGTGCTCTCCCTGCCCTGGGATTTTTTTATTGGAACAGTGTAGAGGGAGAAATTACTCTGTAATTATCCCGTGCTGTTCCTGCCCTGGAGTGTTTGTGGGACATGTACTCCATATGTGCTGTACCGGCCCTCGTCTGTTTGTTGCGACAATGTTGAGGGAGCTTGATTCTGGATATAACCTATGCTGTACCTGCCCTGGGATTGTTTAATGGGACCGTGTAGAGAGAGATTTACTCTCTGTTTAAACCGTGCTGTACTTCACCTGAGAGTATTTAATGTGGCAGAGTAGAGTAGCGGGAGCTCTACACTGTATCTAACCCATGTATCACATCATGGGCCACCCCAACCTGCGAGAGAACATCTCCACAGGTTGGGGCTATAAAAAGAGCAGGAGCGAGCCACTGCAGCTTCAGTGTGAGCAGACACAAATGTGTGACGGCTTCGAGGTAGATGACTGGGTGACATCATCAGGGCCCAGATTGCCATTTGGAGCGTGAGCAGGAGCATCGGCAGGGCCCTGGTACAGCAGAGGAACATGGAAGGTTGTGGTGAACTTGTGACGAGTGATCGGGGCAGAGGAGTGATGAGGGAGCATGCCTGAGATTTGGTGGGTGATCGTGATGGAGGTTCAGTGAATGTTTGGTGCAGAGATGGGGCAGGAGATTGTGGCGGAGATGCGGTGAGTGTTTTTTTGGAGGGGGAGCGGAGAGGGATCGTGCTGGAGGTGAAGCGAATGTTTGTGGTGGAGGAGTGGTGAGAGATCGTGGTGGAGGTGCAGCGAATGTTTGTGGTGGAGGAGTGGCGAGAGATCGTGGCGGAGGTGCGGCGAATGAGGGTACCGGGCGCAAAAGAGGCGAGAGCCCAGGGGCAGCACGGACCAGCCCACACTGTTATATTTATGCACACTAGCTCCGTGCAGCAAAACAGGTCTCCAGTAATCCTGATTAACCCTTACCACTGGACCAATCCTAGCTCTGTCATGCCCGTGTCGTGGCTGGTGTGCAACGGTCACCACACGTTAAAAACAATCCACCCATAGGCATCTTCCACCTCCTCAATTGGAGGTCAGGACTGGAACATTGGGTCCCTCATTGAAACATCTGTGAACTCATGTGGAAGCAAATCATCCTCATTCGAGGGGCCAGCTATGGTCATCTAACCCGTGCTTTACCTGCCCTGGGATTGTTCAGAACAGTGTAGAGGGAGCTTTATTCTGTATCTATCACATGCTGTAGTTTCCTCTGGCACTGACTCTCACTGGGGTACAGTTCCTTTGGCACAGATTTACTGTATATTTAATTCGTGCTGTACCTATCCTGGGAGTGTTTGATAGGATAGTGTAGAGTGAGCTTTATTCATTATCTAACCAATGCAGTATCCACTCTGGAATGCATGGGACAGGTTGAGGGAGATATACTCCATATCTCACCTTGGAATGTCTCGTGGGATAGTGTTGAGGAAGCTTTACTCTGTATCTAAGTAAGGCAAGGATATCCTTCCTGAGAGAAGAAGACCAAAACAGTGCACAGGACTCCAGGTGTGGTAAGGAAGTGAAGGGTTCTGGGGAGCGGGCAGGGAATGGAGCTGAGTCGATGATCAGAACAGCCATGACCTTATTGAATGGGGAGCAGGCTCGGGGGTCTGGGTGGCCCACTCCTGCTCCTATTTCTCATGGTCGTATGTACCCAGCATGCCCCGCGGGGGAGAATGTGCTGCACCCAGACTACAGGAGCTCAGTGCGCAGGCGCGGGTCCTGGCTGTGTTTGGAGCATGCGTGGTGCGTGTAATGGCGGCATCGACACGTTTTGGATAGGCTCCTCAGAAGTGGCCTTTTCAGCGGGACAGAGCGGAGTAGTGGACCAGCGGAGAGCCGGGGAGGCTTCATAAACAAATTGTGCCCGCTGCAAGCCCGGAATAATAACCGGAATATCGGTGGTTGCAGCTTCGAGGCTTTCTCCCGGTCACAGGCCCAGGCTAACGGCGGCCATCTTCGTGCAGGAAGGCAGGTTCAGCGCTCCGCTATTTTGATTCAGTGAGTAGCAGAGCGCATGCGTGGCCATCTTGGTGCAGGAACAAAGTGAATGGTATCAATGTCTGGAACTGAACGCAGCCAGAGTCAGTACCTTCAGGGGAGGGGAAGCAGTGAGTGTAGAACTGAACCCAGCCAGAGTCTGTACCTTCAGGGGAGGGGAAC